>NC_091473.1:138724639-138967306 GCF_036971445.1 Narcine bancroftii | reverse complement strand
TCTTTCCCCTTCGCCTTGGATGGGAGCTGGTGTTGGGGAGCCGCGAACACGGGAGCGTGACACGGTCACGCTGACACACTCACCGCTTCCATGTCATTCTTGCCACGCCAACATGACATTGCCGGGACCCAGGCTGGGCTGCCTGCTTCCCCGCCCCTTCCTCCCCCCACCCCCACCCCCCTTCCCTCACCCCCCTTCCCCTCACCCCCACCCCCCCTCACCCCCACCCCCCTCACCCCCACCCCCCCTCACCCCACCCCCCTCACCCCCACCCCCCCTCACCCTCACCCCATCACCCCCACCCCCCCTCACCCCCACCACCCCCTCACCCCACCCCCCTCACCCCCACCCCCCCTCACCCCCACCCCCCCTCACCCCCCTCCACCCCCCATCACCCCCACCCCCCCCCACCCCACCACCCCCCCCTCACCCCCCACCCCCCCCCCTCACCCCACCCCCCCCTCACCCCACCCCCCCTCACACCCCCCCAACAAACCAAGCCTATGCAAGGTTTAAAATGCGTTGAAATGGATTCTGCTCCTCTCCAGGCAGTCGAGCACAAAGTAAAATCAATTCTTGGAGCTGGGCAAGATGGGAGAATTCAAGCTTTCAATCACATTCCCCCCCCCCATCCCCCATCCCCCATCCCCCTTCCCACCATCCCCCTTCCCCCCCATCCCCCTTCCCCCCCATCCCCCTTCCCCCCATCCCCCATCCCCCTTCCCCCCATCCCCCTTCCTCCATCCCCCTTCCTCTTGGATTAACTGGCTTGAAACATGGCCCACACACACACAGATGGCGAAGGGCTCACATGGTGAGGGGTGGCTTTTTGTTCCCAAAGGGTAGTGGCCAAGCAAGGTCAATGATGCGAACAGCTCTCAACCTTTGGATTTCCTGAGTGTGTTTCACTTTTCCAAAAAACTGTAACAGGGTAGGACCTGAATGCAAATTAGAAAAGATTTGGACATTGCATTTAAGTTCTGTGTTGCCCAAATGGGTGCAAGCTGTAGATTTTGCAATCATGACTTTATGGTAGCTTGCACTAAAAGAGGGTGGATAACAATGGAAATTTCATTTGTGTGGATATTGCCTTAGATTAGTCTTAGTTTTTCAGACTGATCACAAATATTGTGCCATGTTAATATAGTTTCTAAAGTTTGACATTTTCATCTCTTATGGATGAATAATGACTTGGGAATTGGGTTAATTATTTTGTTGCCAAGCATAGTGTCCAGTTTGTAAGTAACAAGGTTCGTCTTATCTTTGTGAGAATGATGTTAGCTCTTCCATTTCCTCTCTGGAAAGCGTGCTTTCTGTTTAATTATTTGGTATCTTCTTGGATTTCAGTTGAGCTGCGCTTCGCAGTGTGAGGTGGGGAGAGTTTGTAACCGGCAGAATGTTCAATTCTCTTCGAGTTCACCGGGCTGCCCTATTTAAAATAGGGTCATGATCAGGATGTTTGTTGGTTTTCAAAGGCATAGGGAGTTTTTGCATTTAAAAGAAAAATGTGCTAAATGATTTTTGGGGTGTATTTTAAAATTTTGTTTAAAATTATTTTCTTGCCAATAAAAGTTGGGGTGTATTTTCATCCACTCAGACTGTTTAGATTCATGCAACATCGAAGACTACCTTCAGCCCAACTTTTCCATACTGACCAAATTGGCATTCAGGGGTAGTGCCATTGGCCTGCCTCAATCTTTTTAAACTATCCCAATCCATATTTCTGTACAAATGTATCTTGAAAACTGTACCCGCTTCCAAATAATTCTCTGGCAGCTCATTCCAGCTACTCACCACCCTCTGAATGATAATGATGCCCCTCAGGTCCGCCTTAAACCCCTCCCCTCTCATATTAAAGCTATGTTTTTTGGTTCTAAAATTGTCTACCATGGGAATGAGACCATGAGCAATCATACTCCTCATGATTTTATTAGCCTCGATAAGGTCATCCATCCTCAGCCTACTATGCTTCAAGAAATAAAGACCAAGCCAATTGAGCCTCTTCCAATAGATCAAGTTGCAGTTGCATCCTGGTGAATCTCTTCTGTACTCTGTCCAATGTACTGTAATTGCATTCTTTCTAGAGTTGGGCAATTAAAACTGCACAGACTCACCAATGACCCATACAGCTATGTCATGAGTTCCCAATTTTTATACTCTGTGCACTGCCCAACGAAGGCAAGTGTGTCATACATCTTCTTCGCCACTGCCAATTTGAGTCATTATTTTCAGAGAACTATCAGAGAATCTTGATGGTTCTTTCTTTTTGAATATTTTATTTATGATTTTCCAAACAAACTCAAACAGTTATCAGTATTATCGCTGTTAATATTGACAATATCAATATTGATTAAAATTTACAATTATCAATTCTATTCAAGATTTTCTGTCGAGTTCAAGCTTTTTCGGTCTCTTTCCCTCCTCCCCTTCTTCTCCCCCCCACCCCCCCCCATACCTTCAACATTAAACACTTACCAACCACAGTTACACACAGCATTCAGGCCTTTCACAACAAAGGTACGAATCGTATATTGGGGGCTTATGGGTTTGTCATGTCATGATGGCCAGTGCCCAGGCTGTTTTCTTTTTCTTGACTTTTCCTGGTTGGGATGGGAATTCCCTCCCCCCCCCAAAAAAAAATCAGGCCAATTGAGGGGTAGATGGGGAAGGTAAGGCGACGTGGCACAATGGTCCACACTATAATTGCTCTCCTATGGAATTTAGCTATGGTTGCCAAATTTTCAAGCAAGTGTTACACTTTTTCCTTAAGTTATAAGTAATTTTCTCCAGGGGAACACAGCTTTGCATTTCTGTGTTCCAGTACGCTAAGCTCAGACAGGAGTCGGACTTCCAGGTAACTGCTATGCACTTCCTGGCCACTGCCAATGAGATCATTACGAATTGGATTTGAAATTTGGACAGGTTCATTTTAAGTCTTATGTCCATTATGTTTCCCAGCATGAACAGCTGTGGGTACTGTAGGAATTCTTTACCTATGATTTTTTTTTCCCCAGGGCTTTCCCCAGTTCCACCCAGAAGGGTCTCACCTTAGAACATGTCGAGGTTGTGTTCACAAAAGTTCCTGTCGCAATGCCACATCTGAAGCATTGGTCTGATAATTCTGATTTAGATCTGTTAAATTTTTGTGGCATCTGGTACAGCTGGTGCAGGAAATTGTATTGTACTAATCTGTACCGCTCATTAATAATTGCATTCATGCTAGTCTGACTTGTGTCAGTCCAGCACCGTTCATGAATTGTTATCCCTAAGTCCAATTCCCACCTCTGCCTTGATTTGTGAAGGCCTGGTTTAGGTCCTTCAATTTGGAGCAAGAAATACATAGTTGAGATGAACTTCCACATGTTCACCCTCCCCCACCCCCGTATGTCACTGCATGCTGGCAGGGCCATAGTTGTACCTAATTTGTCCTGTAGAAAAGATCTTATCTGAACGTAGAAGTGGAACGTATTATTTGATAAATCATATTTATTCCTAAATTATTCAAATTACATTAGCTGTCCCCGCTCGTAACAGTCCTTTAGGCACCTGATGCCATTACGATCCCAGGTGTCCAGGATCTTGTTACCCACCGTCAATGGTATTAATCTATTTGGAGTCCGAGGTGTTTTTGGGGATAGCCCCACTTTGATTCTTAGAGATTGGTTAATTTTATTCCAAATGGAGATTATTTATTTTAGTATAGGGCTGCCTGTTTTCCCAGATAAAAAATTGGTGTCCCATTTATAAATAAAGACCTTTGCTTCCTTCTCACCTACCACTTGCAGGTCAGTTTGTGCCCAGGGTGGTACACCTTCCCCCTTGAATAGTGAGGCGATGGATCTCCACTGGGCTGCCCAATAATATTTATTGAAGTCCACCCAGAGTGTAATCCCAGGTCAATTTTTCCATAGACACCCTGGCTACTTTTCAGTTCCATTGAAATGTCCTTATTCGTGAAAGCAAATTTTGGAAGAAAGTCCGGGGCAATGACATGGGAAGTGTCTGGAAGAGGTATTGATGTCTCAGCAACACATCCATTTTAACACAGTTGTCCCTGGCCAGTAGCTTTATGGGCAGGCACATCCACCTATTTAAGTCCTCCTCAATTCTCCCAAGCAAGGGAGTATAATTTTGTTTATATAAATATTCAAGTTATTGCCTCTTCTGACTCTGATATTTCATCCTATTTTGTGACCACTTAAAAACACTATTTGAAGCTCTGAATTCTATGATGTGTGTACATGATAGATTGGAACAGCATGGTGAGATATCAGTTTATCAAATTAATTGAGAAAAGAGTGAGGTTATCCCTTTATCTAAAATGGATTATTCTTCATGTAGGCCTATTGTGAAATTTAAATGGTCAGATCAGATTAAGTATTTAGGTGTTAAGATAGATTGTAATTATATTAATTTATACAAATTAAATTATTTGCCCTTATTGTCTAAAATTAAATATGATTTGAATCGATGGATAGATTTACTGATTACATTAATAGGCTGAGTTAATTGTATTAAAATGAATATTTTTCCTCGAATTCAATATTTTTTTCAGTCTATTCCTTGTAAGATTCCTCAATTTTTTAAAGGTTTTAAATGCCTTGGTGAGGAAATTTTTATGGAAGGATAAAATGGTAATGGTATCATTACAGAAATTAACTTGGAAATATGAATTAGGAGGTTTGCAACTTCCTAGTTTTCAAAATTATTATGATGCAGTACAATTGAAATTTATTAATAGAATGTTTGAAATAGATAAACCTTTGATGTGGGCGAATATTGGAATATCTCAAATTGGTGAGAAGAAGATGGATCCGTTTATTTATTGATGGAATCCTAAGTTATTGAGTAATTATAATTTACTTGTTTTGAAACACTTAATAGATTTATGGTATAAAAAAAGTGAAGCCATAAGTACTCAAGGCAAGATTTCATGTAAAATTCCATTGTATCAAAATAAGCTTTTCCCTGTTACATTTAATAATCAACTTTTGAAGTTATGGGATCAAAAGGATATTAACGGTGCAAGATTGTTATGAAGCAGGATATTTTATTTCTTTTCAAAGAATGAAAGAGAAATATGATACATCTTCAAATACTCTTTTTTTTTCTTATCAAATTAAAGCTTTATTGTTGGATAATTCTGGGCATATTTTATGGTTACCAAGACGGTCTAAGTTTGAAATTTTACTTACTGAGAGTGGTAAGAAGGGTATATAAGAAGCATATATCTGAGATGTATGCTTTATCATGAATAAAATGCTTAAGTTGGATATTCATAAATCTAGATTGAAATAGGAGAAAGATTTAGGAATACTTTTTTTCTTAAGATGATTGGATAAATTTATGTAGGGGTAGTATGACTATAATTGTAAATGTAAGGTATCGATTAGTTCATTATAATTTTATTCATAAATTATATTGAACTTTGGAAAAATTAAAGAAATATTATTTTCTTCAGATTTATGTTTTAGAGCTTTTGTTTCCATGACTGAAGAATGACAGTTTCCTTCCATTTTGAGATGCTGTGCAGCTTGTTGTTAATTATGCCGTAAGGATATGGTTTTTTTTTAACATTCTACTTGGTCATGTGAAACAGTGAAACCTTTTTGGAATGGACTTAAGGAATTTTTAGAAGTTATTCTGAAAGTGAAATTTTCATTAGATCCTTCAGTATTTTTGTTGGGTAATATTAAGAGGATTAGTTTAGAATTAAAATTAAATAGATTTCAAATTGATTTTTTGAAATTGGCATTACCTGTGGCTAGAAAGTGTTTGGCAATTACTTTGAGTATTCAGAGATGGCATATGGAGTTGAGGTCTTGTATTCCATTGGAAAAGAAAACATAATTTATGTGATAATTATCTTTTTTATCGTAAAACTTGGGACCCGTATTTGGATTATATGGGGTTGAATTATTAAATCTCCTCGCCGCCCAGTCGTGGTGTTACTCCAAACCATGGGAATTAACTGATGAATTTTGCTGTTATGGGTGATTTTTTTTTTTATTTTGGGGTGGGTTAGAGGAAGGTGGGGGGGGTTGTAGGGGATTAGTTTTAAAATATGTATGTATTTTGTGTATCATTCTTTAAGTTTTATTCACTAATTGTTTAAACGGGTGCATCATGATTCAAAAAATAAACTCTTCAAAAAAATATTACTGATATTGACTATAATTCCCCTATTAAGTGGCATGGTTTTGCTTTTGTCCCAATTGACTTTGTACCCAGAAATTTCCCCATACCTCCAGAGTACAGTACAGCTTTGTCAACGAGTTTGTTGGGTCTGTCAGATATATCCGTATGTCATCGGCAAATAAATTGATTTTATGTTCTTCCTGGCCTATTTTCAAACCCTTGATATTTGGATCTTGGCAAATGGCTTTGGCCAGTGGCTCCAGAGTTAGCACAAATAGAGCTGGAGATAGTGGGCACCCTTGTCTACTTGATCTTTTCAGGGGGAAAACTTGAGTAATTTGTCCATTGGTCACAACTTTATCCTTGGGGATGTGGTGCAGCGCCCTTAGCCAATTTGAATAGAAAATCCCACTCCAATCAGTCAAGTTCCTTTTCCACATCCAGGGCCACAGCTAAACCCCTCATGATTTTGGTTTGTGCCAGATGCATTATACTCAACAGTTTGCCAATGTTATTCTATGCCTACCTTTTTTGCACAAAGCCCACTTGGTCTTTTAGTTTCACAAATGTTTTGCCAATCTATTTGCCAGGGCTTTGGCAAGTATCTTATAATCTGTGTTTAGCAGTGACATAGGCCTATAAGAATATGGTACTCATGAATCTTTGTCTTTTTTAAGTATCTTTGTAATGATTGGTGTCGAAAAAGATTCCAGGAGGGTATGGGTCTCCATTGCCTGGTCTACCACCTCCATATAGAGAGGCATCAATAAATCTTTAAATTGTTAGCCTACAGTGAATTAAATGCTTTTCCTTTCTCTTCCATGAAGGGAAGACCTATCCCCCCCTTCTTGTTCTTCTGGGTCTAAATTTTGTAACACTAATGTGGACAGGAACTCGCTGGCTTCATCAGCCCCCCCCCATCCCTGTCAATTCTGATTTATATAAACACTCATAGAATTCCCTGAAGGTCTCATTAATCTCTTTTGGTTTATGCGAGATCCTGCCATTCCCAGTTTGTATTGCATTGATCGTCCTTGAGGCCTGTTCTATTTTCAGCTGCCAAGAGAAGACTTTGTGGGCTTTCTTTCCTAATTCATAATATTTTTGTTTTGACAGCATTGTGGCCTTTTCCATACTTTACATTTGAAGCATATTGTATTTGATTTTATTTATTAGAGCCCTGTAATGGTCCTCTGTACTTTTTTTTTGAAGTCCTTTTCTCGTCAAGTAATTTCCTGTTCTAATTTGTCTACCTCCTTCATTTTATTTTACTATTTTGGTGTATCCAATCATTTGACCTCAAATATGCTTTGAGGGTATCCCATAAGAGGCACTTGGTAGTTCTTGTGCAAGATCCCTAAAGGTTACCTTGCATGGAGAATCGGTGGCAAGGAAAGAAAATCCAATGTCAGCATTTATTTTGAAAAGGATGGATATAAAAGCAGGGAAGTAATCTTGAGATTTTATGGCATTGTTCTAACTGCATCTGGAGTAATGTGAGCAGTGTTGGGCTCTTTATCAAAGAAAGGATGTGTTGGCATTGGAAAAGGTCCAGAGGAGGTTCACGAGAATGATCCCTGGAAAGAAATTGTAATCATTTGAGGAGCCCCTGATGACTTCGGGACAGTTACTGCTGGCATTTAGAAGAATAAGGGGGGATTTCATTGAAACCTATTGAATACTGAAAGGCCTTGACAGTGTGTAAGTAGAGAGGATACAGCCTCTTCAAGGTGGGAATATTGTGCCTTTATTGTGTCATGCTGTTCTGTAATAAAGGTACGAACATGGAATGGGGAGTCAGTGTAGTCCTACCTTTAAGCTGGTAGTGGAGGTAGTCACAGCGCAAAATCGCAATTTTTTTTTAAAAAGCAAAGCTGGCTTAATGACAGGATCTCTTTGTAAGGGCTATGAGTGGGGGTGGGGGGGGGGGGGTGATCCTGGAATTTGTTGCTGTAGAAAGCTGTGGAGGCAGAGTTAATACATATTTTTAAGACAGAGCTAGAAAAATTCTTGATTGGGAAGGTAATCAAAGGTTACAGGGAGAAGGCAGGAAAATGAAGTTGCATAGGGTATTACATCAGCTATGATGACTTGATGAACCAAATAGTCTAAATCTGGTCCTATGTCTTATGTCTATATCACCTAGGCAAGTCAAAACTTTAATGTATTCACGCTGTATAGCAAAATCATTCTGCCATTGCTACAGTTGAATAAACAGTTAGAATTTCATGAAACTAAAACAAAGGAAAGTACTTTGTCATTTATTTATTATGAGACCAATAGTTACCACTCATTTTTCAAAATCAAATGTAAGCCAGCATTTATTGCATATACATAGTTAACTTTGAGAAGACTTCATCTCAAACTTCTGTTCTCTGACTGGGGCAGATATTCCCAGATTGTTATTAGATCTTTTGTTTCCATGACTGAAGAATGACAGTTTCCTTCCATTTTGAGATGCTGTGCATCTTGGTGTTGTTATTTAATGGGATTGTCCTAGTCCTAGGTGGTAGAGGTTGTTGGTTTGGAGCATGTAATCAGAACAGCTTCGCTGATTTGCTGCAGGGCCATTAATCAAAACCTGTGTGGATGAGTGTGAGCCCATGCGCACACACACCGTGAGTACCCCAGCTGAATGCTGTAGATGAATCACAGGATTGTAAACCTGCTGAGGACAAGGACAATGGTGTTTTAGACCTGTGATTCGGTATGATACGGAAGGCTATCTTAACAACAAATAGGCAATTCAGAGTGATGCTAGAAACAGAATCACTTTTGGCAGAGGTTGCAGGGGAAACCTAACATCATAAATGGCTATGATGCTTCACTCCTCGATGAGCTGAACACCTTTTATGCTCATTCTGTAAAGGAGAATTCAACGGGACCAATGAGAATCCCTGGAGAAGCTAGTGACCCTGTGATATCTGTTGCTGAGGTCAATGTCAGAACCTCTTTCAAGAGGGTGAACCCTCGCAAGGCGTCATGGACTAATGGTGTCACATGAAGGGTACTGAAAATCTGGGCCAACGAATTAGCTGAAATGTTTGGACACTTTCAACCTGCTTGAAAAGGGCATGTAAAGGTTAAAATCTTTTTTGATTCTTAGATAATTTTGTGCTTGTCTTTTGAAGAAAGACTATTGTTTGTAGTGTTACCATAGTGACTATGATGTAATATGTTGTAATATCTGCGCATACTAAAAGCTTGTAAAAAAAAAAAAAGAACATGTCTGTCATTTGCTCAGGTTAAAATTGACCTAAAATCTTGGAAGACACCTGTGACCTTGGAAAGATAAGATACAACTCTGGTTTGCAGAAAGCCCTATTATGAGCCCATAGGATCCCAAAACCCAGCAGCAATAGATATTCACCATGACAAATGATGACTTAAACAGAAGTTGTTTTTAATTATCTTTAAACATGAAAACAGAATCACACTTTAACTTATCTCTATTAACTTAACTAACCCAACTTAACCCCCTTTTAATTCTAAGCGCATGTGTGTGTAAATTTAAGACAAGTTATTTAGTTCACAGTTCAATCTCACTTCTCATTCTTCCAAGTTCACTGATTGCTTGAAAGGGTTTGCAGAGAGAGATTTGTTGTTCCAGGATTTCCACAACTGAGGTACCACCATTAGTCATCTCAATGTCTCGCTGACGAAACTTGCCGCATCACGATTCTCCAGATGATAACCTCTTTCTTTCAGGTCAGCACAGAGTTCCTTTTTGTTCTACTTATTCCAAGAGAAACATCAGGCAGATAGCACTCTGGAGTTTCTGTTTCAGTTCCAACCAGCTTCTCCTGTTTGTTTCAGCTCTGACTTCCTCTCTCCATCTCAGATTCCAACTTCATCCACATGTCTGTCTGTCTCTCTCTCTCTCTCTTTTTCACAAACTTGCAAACCCCCCCACCCCCCCCCACTTCTCCAGCAAACAATAGGAGTTAATCTTCTGCTCCCATCTGTTGTTTTTAGGTAAACAAGAACCCAGGAGTGACTTTTGAGTGAGCACTTTGCAGAAAGGTCAGAGGTCTTGTAAAAATGTTCAACACAGATGACCTGTCTCCAGTCCATTCATTTCATGACATCATTTCAATTAGCACCTACTTGTGAAGTGTGCATAACATTCTCCATAGTTTCTGCAAAGCCACTGCATATGAATTCTTTAGTATTTCAAATAAGATCTATTTTAAAGTGTGTGTATGTATATAACCTACTCTAATTTTACCAATTTATCTCCCAAATACATCTACAAATATTACATCACAGTCCAGAAGAATGTGTTCTTAAAAGTTATAAACAAACAGAGATAAAGAAAGCTTGTGTGCATATTCACAGATTCAAGACTATTCAGAAAAATTCTCTTAAAGGGACAATGCAAGATGCAAATTTGTTTACAGGTCCCAGGAACCATGAGAAGCCAGGTTGCAGTATGAAGAACCCAAGATGGATAAGAAAACTTGTCGGGCTAAAGACCTTGAGCAAACAGCTCCTCTCAAAGAACTGCTTGGTTGTGAGTTGAGCCAGCAAGGTGGACCAACAACGCTTGGCAGGAGGTTTGAGCCTTCCATCAAAGAAGAAGCGGCTTCAACCACCAAGCAAGAAGAGGACACCATCAAGGCACTGCAGGCCTCATTAGCTGTCTTAAAGGGTAGTGGAACTGGAACAGATGAATGTACGTTGCAAAGCCCCACTGGTGGTGTACCGAATGAAATACTGAAGATAGAGACTCAATCAACGGTATCTGAAAGTTCAGATGTGAATCTTGATGATAGTATTTCCAATTTTATGAGTGCAGGAAGATTTTCAAAGTTTTCAAAGGCATCTAGAGTAAGTACAGCTTCGCGTGCTTCAAGCATATCACTATGCATGCTGAGGCGCAAGCAGACTTGGCTGCTGTCTGCACAGCAACAGTGGTCAAAGAAAAGATGTGGCTTCGAGGTAAGATGCTGAAATTAAGAAACAACAATTGGAGCAAGACCAACTTAAAAGGTTACTAATGGTGAGTGGAGAACAAAATAGATTATTGAAAAGAGAAAAGAAAAAAAATAGAGCTTGAGGAACAACTTGCTATGAATACAGGCCAAAGTAAAAAAAATTAGCTCAGGCTTCTACAATATTTACCACTCAAATACCTAAAGGGCTAGCACCTAACATTCCAGCAGATCAATGGGTACCCCAGCCACAAGAAACAAATATACTCAAGGAAGGAGCCACGGGTAGCGCTGCTAGTGCTCAAGTGACAATGACCATTCCAAAAGGAGGGTATTTCAAAAAAGTTCAACCATGCGAGTTGATCATACTCATCTATTGATGTCTCTTCATGTGGCTGAAGAGTCAGCAACGTCAAGGATCTCCACAATTGCCATCACTTACATACCAAGGATTCCCATCAATGCCATTACTTACAACTCATGGTCCTACACTGATGGCACCAGTTCAAGAAATGTTTGCTCCGTTCACATCGAGCCAACCAGTCGCAAGCCATGGTGGACAAGACATTATACTCATAGGAAAACAAAATGAAATCTCTTGCTATGTTAATGCAGCAACAAGGTTCATACGGTTTACCTAAGAAGGAAATTCCAGCTTTTAATGGAGATCCATTACAATATCTGACGTTCACGAAATCTTTTGAACAGCACATTGGAAGTAATACCAAAAACGCGAAAGATCATCTGTATTACTTGGAACAGTAGACTGGAGGACAGGTGAAGGAGTTAGTCAAAAGTTGCCAATATATAAATCCAGAACAAAGTTTTAAAAGGGCAAAAGAATTATTGCACCATAATTATAGCGATGAACATAAAATCACAAGGGCCCACATAGATAAGATTCTTTCTTGGTCGTCAATAAAATCAGAGGACACAAAGGGTTTACAAGCATATACACTCTTTCTGAGAGAATGTTGTAACTCAATGGGAAGTAGTGTATATTTGCAAGAGCTGAATTTGCTTGTTAATTTGTTGATTATTATAAACAAATTGTCTTATAAGGTGAAGGATTTATGGAGAATCAAAGTTGCAGAGCTTTAAGATGCTTCCCAGAAGGGACTCCACTTTTGAGGATGTTATACAATTCTTGGAATGACATGTATATGTTTACACCATTCCAGTATTTTGAAATATTAAGGATACTTCAGTAGTTCCTAAAGCTGTAAAAGGGTCTCAATCTTCGACTCAACAGGAATCTTTTGTTCTGCTGTGTCAGATACAAGCACAAGAAAGAACAAGGAAACAAAGGAAAAGAAAGACCAAACTGTACAGGAAAGCTGTTTGTATTGCAAAGATATGTTTGCTTTAGAAAGGTGTTCATGATTGGAGAAAAAGTTGCATGACGAGAAATTAACCTTTTTAAAGAAGAATGGAATATGTTTTGGTTGCTTGTGTAAAAGACACATCAGCAAAACTTATAATAAGCGACTCATTTGTGATATATGCAGTTTAAAACACCCCAAGTTACTATATACTCAACAAAGTAAAGTTGAGAATGACTAAAAACACAGTCAGATTGGTTCAATCTTATTGGAGCTGATGACAAAGTTCTCTCAATAGTTCTTGTGCAGGTTAAAGATAAAAATGGAAGCTTCATACTTTGAGGAATTACCACATCATTTTGTACTGTTGAATAAATGAATAAACTTAATCTTCATGGTAAAAGATCACATCTTGTTGAAGACAATGAATGATGAAAAGAATATTGAAACTAATATAGTTTCAGGTTTAGAGATTGGTGGATTGAATAGCAATGAATTTTGATATCTTCCAAATGTATATACTGAGAAGACAATGCCTGTGAAAAAGGAGAACATTCCATATCAGGATGATATTAAACAGTGGGATCATCTAGAAGATGTTTGCTTGCCCAAGATTGATGCCAAAATCAAGATATTAATTGAATTAAATGTACCAAAATCTCTCAAACCTCTAGAAGTAATAAGGAGTCAAAATGATGGACCTTGTGCCTTGAGAACGTTGCTTGGATGGACAATTAATGAACCATTAGCAAGAAAAATGAATAATGTTCAGGAGTTGTCAAACATAAATGCTAAACTTGGACAACAACAAATGGCAGATTTGCCATGAGACAAATGAACCCCCAAATATGTGTGGGAGTTGATTAATTTGGTCCTTTGCAAGTAAAACAAGGAAGAAGTATTGAAAAACGATAAGGAGCTATTTTTAACTGCTCGACTATGAGAGCAATTCATATTGAAGTAGCGTCATCACTCGATACAGACACTTTTATCAGTGTTCTTTGCCGTTTTATCACCAGCTGTGGTCAAATGAAGGAATTGCGTTCTGACAATAGATCTAACTTTACGGGAGCTCAATTAGAGTTACGAAAAGCAATTCAAAATTGGAATCAACATCAAATTCATGATTCATTACTTCAGAAAGAAATTAGTTGGATATTTAACCCATCCACAAGATCACATCATGGAGGTGTGTGGGAAAGAATGATTAGATGAATCAAGAAAATTCTTAATTCCATTTTGAATCGTCAAATACTCAATGATGACCCTCTTCACGCAGTATTTTGCAAAATTGAAGATCTTTTAAATAGTTGTCCAATCACTAAAATTTCTGTCCATTCAAATGACATCGAGGCATTTACACCAAATCATCTCTTACTTAAATCTAAACATGTAATGCCTCTGGGTCAATTTCAGAAAGAAGATATTTATGTAAGATGCAGATGGAAATGAGTGCTGTTTATTGCTGATTTATTTTGGAAAAGACGGATTAAAGAATATCTTTCATTATTACAAGAGAGACAAAATGGTCCAAAGCTAACACAATTTTGTTTGTGGAGACATTGTAATTATGATGAATGATTCTGCACCAAGAAATTCTTGGTTGCTGGGAGAATCGTGGATACAGTTCTGGACAAGAAAGGTTTCATTTGGTAAGTGCGGATTAAAACCAAGACTGGTTACTTAAGTAGACCTATTACTAAAATCTGTCTTTTACAAGAAGCAGAAAGTTTTGATTTCTAATCTTACTATATTTACTTGTGTATCTTTAATAGTAATTATATATTAGTCATTAATGTATATTATAATAATTAAGGGCCGGAATGTAAAGGTTAAAAGCTTGTGATTTTGATTCTTATAATTATTGTTTGTAGTGTTACCATAGCGACTATTATGTATTATGTTGTAATATCCGTGCAGACTAAAAGCCTCTCATTCTTTGATGAACTATGAAGAGAACCTGAGCTCGAGATAATTTTCTTTGAATTCGTCTTATTTTTTCTTGTATATCTCTTTAAAGTTGAATATCGTTATGTCTTTAAATACAGTATATGCTTTGTTTATTTATCGTTATGAAAATCTTAATGTGGTTATCCAAAATGTTTGTTTTATCAATGAATTAAAGCTGCATCTACAAAGTTTGGTGTATTGGATTAATAAGATAATAATTCAGATTATCATCCCCATGTTGCCTTGAAAATGACACGTTTTGAAATTAGGAAATACTTGAACCTGGAGAGTGTTGTCTATAGGGCATCAATCATACCTGTACAGAAGAAGAGCTGAGTGAACTGCCTCAATGATTATTACTAGCATCTACTGTAATGAAATGCTTTAAGAGGTTGATCATGGCCAGAATTAACGTACTTGACTAAAGATCTGGACCCACTGCAATTCGTCTACTGCCTCAATTGCTTCACAGAAGATGGTCTTTGAATCATCTTTGACTACAAGAGAAGAGCCAGAGGATTGAAAAATGCCAAATGTATTCCTTTGTTTATTTTTTTTTAAAGTAATAAGGAGAATCGGGAATTATGGACTGGTGAGTCTCATGTCAGTGATGTGTAAGCTATTGGAAAGGATTCTTAAGGATAGGATCTACTAGCATTTGGAGAGGTATAATTTACTCAAGAATAGTCAGCATGGCTTTGTAAAGGGAAGGTCGTGCCTTATGAATCTAATGGAATTCTTTGAGGAAGTGACAAAAGAAATTGATGAGGGTAGGGCGGTAGCTGTGGTCTATATGGATTTCAGGAAGGTGTTTGATAAGGTCCCCAATGAGAGACTCATCTGGAAGGTCAAGAGGCATGGGATCAGTGGACTTTGGCTGTCTGGATTTTTTTTTTGATTGCTTGCAGGAAGACAGCAGTGTAGTGGTGAAAGGGAGGTAGTCTGAATGGAGGGCAGTGACGAATGGAGTGTCACAGGATCAGTTCTTGGTTCCTTGCTCTTTGTAATTTTTATAAATGATCTGGATGATGATACAGAAGGTTGGATGAGTAAGTTTTGCGGATGATATGCAGATTGAAGGAATTGTAGATGGAGCAGAAGGTTGTCAGAGGTTGCAAGAGGACATAAGATGCAGTGTTGGGCAGAAAAATGACAAATGTGGAGTTCAATCTGGACAAGTGTGAGGTGATGCATTTTGGCAGGACAAATAAAAAATCTGAGTACAGGGTTGACAGTCGGTTAATTAAGAGTGTAGATGAATAGGAATCTTTGGGTTCATGTCCATACATTCCTTAAGGTATTTGCTCAGGTTAAGAGGATAGTTTAAAAAAAGCCCATGGGCTTCATTAAGAGTAGAGAAGTCATGTTGCAGCTTTATAAGTCTCTGGTGAGACTGCATTTGGAGTATTGTGTCTAATTCTGGTTGCCTCATTATAGGAAGAATGTGGAGTCTATGGAGAAGGTGCAAATGAGATTTATCAGGATGTTGCCTGGATTGGAGGGCATATCTTACAAGGCAAGGTTGGCAAAGCTGGGACTTTTTTGGAGAGTAGAAGGATGAGAGGGGACTTGATCAAGGTCTACAAAATTATGAGAGGCACAGATAGGTTGGACAGCCAATACCTATTTCCTAGGCTGGGAATAACAACTACTAGAGGACATATGTATAAGATTAAGGGAGGGAAGTTAGGGGAGACATCCGGTGTAAGTTTTTAACAGAGTTGTTGAGGCCTGGAATGCCTTGGCGGGAATGGTGGTAGAGTCTGAAACATTAGGGGTCTTTAAAAGATTATTGGGCACATGATCGAAAGGAAATAGAGGGTAGGGAAGTTTTAGCACTTTTATATGGTTCAACATAACATGAAGGGCCTGGACAGTGCTTTAATATTTAATGTAAAAGTCCATAAAATACCACAGAAAAGTGTTCAGGAAGCAAAATCATCAAGGCGCAGTGTTATTCTCTGCTTATCCAAATACTGGTGTTTCTTTTCCTTTGAATCCACTTCTGTGACACTCCCACTGAAGTCAGGCTCATGAGCCTTTTGTTCCATGGTTTGTCTTTGCTGTACTTTTTAAATAATGGTACAACACTAGCCACCCTCAGGCTCTGGCACTTCATCCAAGGCCAAAGGTGATGCAAATATCTCTGCAAGGATCTTTGGAATTTCTTTCCTAGGTTCTTTTAAGATCCAAGGATTGATTTGTGTTTAGCTTGATGCACCTGCCAAGATCACCTTCCTGATACTTTGTATATAGTCCAGAATATCACCATACATTTGCGTATATTGCTTAGCTTCCACGAGCTTCACAGCAAAAACTGATGAAAAATGTTCCTTTAAAATCTCATCTAGATCCTGTAGTACACATAAAGGCATACATGTAGATCTTTAATAAGATCAATGATCTCCTTATCTATTATTTTACTTTCAGTATAGAAAGTAGAATCTCTTTAGATTTTCCCTTTCCTGTCTGACAGATCCATCCCTTATCCTCGTGTTGATTTTCTGACTTTTCTCTGATGCTGGGACAGAATAGATCCAGGGATGATGACATGGGGCAAGGGGTTTTGATTAAAAATATGGTCCTGTAAATATGAATACGTAAAAGATTTGCTGAACTTTTTAAATTGCTGTTGATATCACTGAAGAGGTCTTGCATCATTTCATAGGTGATTGAGTTGTAGCTGCGTGCTACTCAAGTAAAGACACATGACAATGCCTTCTTCCCTGTGTGCTTGTCCCTTTTTGTTGGACGTGCAATGAGGCCAGTGCCATGTTGAGAATGCTGGCCCCGATGCTGCTTTAGCCTCCCGACCGCTGGTTCGCTTGCTGGGACCAGTGCCACTATGTGGTCTGTTGACCCTGGTTGCACTTGCCACCTGGAGTGCCGGCCGATTGCTGCAGCAGTGTCCCGCTACATGACTCTTCTTTTCCCCCGACCCCTGAACTGGTGGTATTGTCTCTGTGTACTTTGACGGTCTGTCTCTCTTGAGTCACACTGGCGTCTTAACTGGGCAAGCTGAGTCCAGGTGTGCCAGTTTTAACCTGTCTGTAATGAAGACCTCTGTCTTGTCTCCGACCTCCAGTTTGAATGTGGCATCATTGTTGCGTATAACCTGGATTGGACCATCATACAGCCTCTGTAGTGGTGGCGGTGTAGACCCCTGCAAATGAAAACGTACTCACAGACCTCCGTGTCTGGTCAGTGGAATGTGGGACTAGGTTGCCGATTTGTTCCCGAAGCTTGCGGAGGAGTGCTGCATTGTCAACTGGTTGTTTGTCTGGGGGTGGTGCGAATTCCACGGGGACCACCAATGGGGTTCCGTAGATGAGCTCAGCGGATTCCTAGCAGTGGTAACTCATCTACCGAGTTGGGTCCTTGTAGTCTGGCCATAAGTGCGGACTTGAGGTGTCCGTGGAAATGCTCCACCAGCCCATTGATTGCATGTGATAGCCTGAGGTGTAGCTGAGCGAGGTTGTACAATAAGCTGGAGGTGAATTGGGGCCTCTTCTGTCTGATATAATGTGGGAGGGTCACCCAGGAGAAGCCGAGGGCCCTGGAGCAATAGGTCGTGGAGGTGTCTGCCATCGGGACTGCTTCTGGCCATCTGGTGAAACGATTGACCATTGTGAACATTTAGTGGAACCCCTGTGATTCTGGTAGGGGTACCACGATGTCCATGTGGACGTGGTCAAACCTATACTTTGTGGGCACAACGTGCTGTGGTGGGACTCTGGTATGCTGCTGCACCTGGGTGCCCACCTGGTAACCTGTATCTGGAGACCATGCTGCACATATTTCCTGGCCAACAGTTGGACTCTGGTTTGGATCGATGGGTGAAACCTGTCATTTTTCAAGCCGCCGGCCACGTCGCACAGGAGGGTGGTGTTACCTGCGCCGACTGGGATGTCTTGCATTTGCAGTCCTGAGATGGCAGACCTTTACTGGGGAATCTCTGCTTTGTCTTTCTGCACCTTTGCCAGCATCACGAATTTCACTCCCTTTGATAGAGCATGGATGTTATGACTGGATGAGGCATCCGCCACCATGTTCTCCTTTCCTGAGACGTATCACACAGCTGTGGTATACTGAGAGATGTACGATAGAAGATGCTGTTGGTGAGCTGACCAGGGGTCCGAGATTTTGGTCAGGGCGAAGGTTACGGGCTTGTGGTTGGTGAAGGCAGTGAATGTCCAGCCTTCAAGGAAGTACTGAAAGTGGTGGTTGACTAAGTAGCTCTCTGTCAAAAGTACCATACTTCAGCTCTGGAGGCCGCAGATGCTTGCTGAAGAAAGCTAGTGGTCACTAGCTCCCTTTGATCTGCTGCTCCAGAGCGCACCGCAAATTGCCATGCCTGAGGCACCCACCATCAGGGCCGTTGGAGCGTCTGCTCTGGGGCGCTGACTCTCTGTCCCATGTTACGTTTTTGGCCTTACCTGCCATCTGGGTGAATAAGGGTTGCATGAATCCGGCAGCAGAGGGGATGAACCTGCAATAAAGGTTGACCATCCCAGCGAACTCTTGCAGTTCCCTGGTCGTGCTGGGGCTAGGAAACTTTTGGATGGCCTCCTCCTTGCTGGGCAGTGGTGTGGCCCCTTCCTTGGTTATCCTATGGCCCAGAAATTCGAACTGGCATTTGGCTGGTTGATCGTCATTTCAAAGGTTGCGGAGGTGCACTGTGTTTTTGCGGGTCTTTGCTCCCCACGGGGATGTCTTTCAGATACACGAAAGTGCCATCCAGGACTCTGCCCACCACATCCATCAGCTGCTGGAATGTTTGCACAGCATATGCGTTAACTCCAACAGGCAGAAGGGGTGATGATGGCAGTCTTGGGGGTGTTGTCATGGTGTACTGGGATCTGATGGTATCCCCGCATGAGGTCCACCTTTGAGAAGATCTTTGCTCTGTGCAGGTTGGCTGCAAATTCTTGGATGTGTGGCATGGGGTAACGATCTGGCATAGTGGCCTTGTTGAGACAGTGGTAGTCGCTAAACTGTCTCCAACTCCCAGTGACCCCACGTGCAGGGGAGAAGCCCACGGGCTGTCAGACTGCTGTATTATGCTGCATTCTTCCATCTTGAACTCCTCCTCTGCTAGTTGGAGCTTCTCTGTGGGGTGGGGGTAGGGAGTAGTCGTCTTGCTCGTGTGTGGAGCGGTGGGCCTTAGCTAAGGATGTGGTGCCTCGCCATGCTGGGGCATGCCTGTGATGAACTTGGTGGGGGGGGTGGGGAGAGCAGGGGGGGGTTTAATCACTGCTGGGAACTCTGCGAGGTTCTTGGTGTATTAGTCCGTGTGTCACTGCACCGAGTTGAGGTGAGGAACTGGGAGCCTGGCGTCCTTAAGGGGGACAGTTTGGAAAGTCTGTGAATGGACCAGTCTCTGACCTTTCAGGTTCACTAGTAGTCTGTGGGTGCAGTGGAAGTCTGCCCCGAGGAACAGCTGCTGCCAACATGAACACCCTTGAAAAGAAACTGTCTCCCAATTATAGCTGGATTTTGCATGTGCCATAGGTCCTGATTGTGCTGCTGTTGGCAGCTCTCAACGTGGGGCCCACTTCTCTGTTTCTGGTGTCCTGCCCCTTTATCCATGAGGAACCGCTGTCTGGATTGACGGTCCTTCATGTGCAGAAGGCTGTCCTGTTGGCCAGCCATCGTGGTCATCAGCGATGGCTGACTCTGGTGTTTCCCTGGAACGTGCGCGGAGACCAGCAGCGGCAGGTTCCAGAGCTCCTTCACTGGTGGTAAAAGCACCACTGGTCGTTGGACTCACCTCCCCTGTGGGATTGCTGTTCTCTCGGAGTGTTGATCTAGTTCTGGCCACGAGGTTTGGTGATGAGCCCCACGGATGCCAAGCACTCTCATCTGTTTCTAAAGGATGTCCGCTCGTGCTGCGACTTTCCGGGGGGTCACTGAAGTCGGCATCTGCCAGGAGCATTTAGATATCTTCAGGTAGTTGCTCGAAGAACACCTGCTCGAACAGTATGCAGTGCTCATGTTTCCCAATGATGGCTCGCAGGTCATTCATCAGGGCTTGTCCCCCAACCTGTCTAAGTGGAGCAGATGTGTTCCTCTCACTGCTTGAAAGCCTGAAGGTTTTGATGAGAAGGGCCTTGAAAGTAGTGTCGGCTCCATCCGATGGGGGAATCCTGGATGAAATTGGCTACCTGGCTCACCGTGTCCCCGGTCCAGGGCACTCACCATGTGGTAGTACCGGGTGAACTCTGTTGTGATCTGGCAGATGTCAAACTGCACCTCAGCCTGATTAAACCACATGCATGACCAATATGTCCAGAAGGCTGGCAGCTTCAGGGCGACTGCATGGGCTGGCAGTTCGCTCATCGTTAGGGTTAAGATGCCGTCTAAACCATCGGGATCGCCAACTGTAGCTGCGCGGTACTCGAAGTAAAGACACACATGAGTGTAATCAGGTAGAGCTCTGCTTTAATGGGGCTGAAAGCCTGACTTTTTATCATTCGTGTTCCTGCCGGATGCCCCTGTTTGCTAACATCAGAGTTTGCATAATAATAGTGGGTCTCGCGCAAGGGTACAGTCTTACATGACGATGCCTTCTTCCCCGCGCGCTTGTCTCTCTCTAGGCACTTTCAAGTGGCAATATGCGGCTGTCAGGAGGCCACTTGAATGCGCAGGAAGCGCCTGAGAGGTGAACTTTGTAACCCTCCTCCGAGAGGGATAATCGCCGCAGCACAGTGATTTCCCCCCAGCCATCTGAATGTAGCCGCCTGAAAGTGGCTACTAAGGGGATGACAATCAGCTGGCACCACATGACAGGCCCCCTTCCAGCTGCCCCTGCATCCGGCGTGGTACGTCAGGGCAGGGGCAGCCGGCATGGGCTGTCAGCGGTTCGGGCAGCCATAGCGGGTGTAGTACAACCCGCGCCGGCTGTTCCATCCTCTACAGCCGGTCGCCCAAATCCCTGCAGCCCGCGCCTAACGCCCCACGGTGTGGGGACTGATATCAGACTGTTGGGAGAGCGGGGCAGCAGGATCAGTGTGGTGATGTCCTCTCGTTGATAAGCCCACGCTGGCTGTCCCAATTCTGACAGCCAGCCAGCCCTAACTTGACAGCCCAAAGGGACAGGAGCTGGAGTGTGCTCAGAGGTGGATCCCGTGCAGCTGTCACACTCTGCGCTTTTAGCATTGCCACCTGAACAATGATTCAAAAGGCCGTTTCCTCTACTTCAAGCGCATTCTTAGCGGAGAATGTACCTGAGGAAACCTTCTGTTGGCTGTCCAGCAGAGCCAGCGTCATGTTATGGATGCTGGCCCGCCCTATGCTACCTTAGCCTCCTGACCACCTGGTTGCACTTGCCGCCTGGAGTGCTGGCTCGATTGTGGCGGTGCGCAGCTACATAGTGGTACTTTGTTGGATTCTATTTGCACTGTTTTGTAGTGAAAATATAACTTGGCAGTTATCCACTTTTGAGCAGCATGGTTAGTGTTACCAGCACCAGCAATCAGAACCGGGATTCGAAACCTGCGTGGTCTATATGTTCTTCCCACGTCTGCGTGGGTTTTCCCTGGGGAGTCTGGTTTCCTCCCACCATTTGAAACGTACCGTGGATTGTAGGTTGATTGGGTGTAATTGGGTGGCACGAGTCCGTGGGCTGAAATGGCTTGTTACCGTGCTGAAGAGTTAAACTTGACTGAAGAAATGCTTCAGTGTTATAACTGTGCTGGACGGAAGAACTTGTTGAGAGGCACAGCAAATTGTGAGCTCAGGTTGTTACAGTGGGATATAATTTGAAGTGTCCGATGTTCACAGAATTTTCTTGGCATTGTGTGGAGTAAATGGAATGGAGTAAAAAGAATGGCCTTCTCTGATGGTTAGGAGAGGTAACTCATAAACATCCGAATTTGAAAAATAGTACTGAGACATTTAAGGATATTTTAAGGTTGCTACATGGAATGTCTCTTTCTGTTGTACCTCTGTTGATGTCAGGTGGACCATTTTTTTTTCTTTTGAAGATGCTTTCTAAAATTTCCTGATTGAGCTATTTCATTGAACAGGCAAGAGACAACCAAGTTGCCCTGAGAATAAATTGCATCTTGCAAGATGAGAACGGAATTTCCTTCCCTGAAGGGAGTCCTTGAACCAATGGGGAATTTGTGGCAAGCTTTTAGTTTAGTAGTTGTTAAAGATTTAAAATTTTTATTTTCAAGCAATTTCAAAAGCGCTCCCTGTGGAGAAGAGATTTACACTCTTGCATGTGGGCTACCACTTCAGGCTAATAAAACAACCTTCCTGCTGCCAGTTCTCTAAGTGTTGAGTCTGTCTTTATAATCAACTTAAGCCATTTCTCATTTCCAAAGGTTTGACCATATGGATAAAATGTGTTATTGAACCTATAGGTGATAAACTTGAAGTCTCAATGAGAAGTGGTTGTGACCAGGGTGAATGGGAGTCATTTGGCTGTCTACTTGATGCAGCACCTTACATAGATGTCTTCAGTGGTTGTGAACTGGGTTCCTGTTTGCCATTTTCTGCAGCCCTCTATGTTCTGGGCACTTTAGTTACCAAACTAGAAGGTGATAAAACCAATGAGTATGCCTGCATACTGCTGCATGCCTGTTTAAGCATGATAGAGTATTTGACAACAGGTTACAGCAGATGCCAACGTCTCTGTACATGCTGATCTTTGTGTGTTTCTTCAGGTGGTTGTTTTTCCAGACTCTTTTGTGTAGTCTTCCAAAGGCGCTATTTGCCTTGGCAAGTCTGTTGTCTATCTCGTTGTCGATTCTTGCATCAGATGAAATGGTGCAGCCGAGGTAGGTAAACTGTTGACCGTTTTGAGTTTTGTGTGCCCGATGGAGATGTGGGGGGGGAGCTGGTGGTCATGGTGGGGAGCTGGCTGATGGAGGACCTCAGTTTTCTTCAGGCTGACTTCCAGGCCAAACATTTTGGCAGTTTCTGCAAAACAGGACGTCATGTGCTGGAGAGCTGGCTCTGAATGGGCAACTAAAGCAGCATCATCTGCAAAGAGTAGTTCATGGACAAGTTACTCTTGTGTCTTGGTGTGAGCTTGCAGGCGCCTCAGATTGAAGAGACTGCCATCCGTGCGGTACCGGATGAAAACACCGTCTTCATTGTTGAGGTCTTTCATGGCTTGTTTCAGCATCATGCTGAAGAAGATAGGAAAGAGGGTTGGTGCGAGGACGCACCCTTGCTTCAACCCGTTGTCAATGGAGAAGGGTTTGGAGAGCTGATTGCTGTACAGAGCCGTTGTAATACCCACGCTCCTGTTCGGCTCTGAATCATGGGTCCTCTACCGGCATCACCTACGGCTCCTAGAACGCTTCCATCAGTGCTGTCTCCGCTCCATCCTCAACATTCATTGGGGTGACTTTATCACCAACATCGAAGTACTCGAGCTGGTAGAGTCCGCAAACATCGAATTCATGCTGCTGAAGACCCAACTGCGCTGGGTGGGTCACATCTCCAGAATGGAGGACCATCGCCTTCCCAAGATCGTGTTATATGGCGAGCTCTCCACTGGCCACCGAGACACAGGTTCACCAAAGAAGAGGTACAAGGACTGCTTAAAGAAATCTCTTGGTGCCTGCCACATTGACCACCGCCAGTGGGCTGATATCGCCTCCAACCGTGCATCTTGGCGCCTCACAGTTCGGCGAGCAGCAACCTCCTTTGAAGAAGACCGCAGAGCCCACCTCAGTGACAAAAGACAAAGGAGGAAAACTCAACCCCAACCAACCAATTTTCCCTTGCAACCGCTGCAACCGTGCCTGCCTTTCGCGCATCGGACTTGTCAGTCACCAACGAGCCTTCATCTGCGAAGCCAAGCCAAAGAAGAAAGAAAGAAACGAAACAGCAGATGCCATCTGACTTGCTCTACATAAAGCCCTGGAACACCTGGGTAACAAAGCTGCATACATCAGGATGCTCTTTATTAACTATGTTTCAGCATTCAACACAATCATTCACTCAAAACTAATCAGCAAACACATGGAGAGGTGAGCAATTTTAAATTCCTGAACCCAACATACTAAGGTCATTGTGAATCAAGCAAGTCGACGCCTCGACTACCTTAGGAGCATGACATTAGAAACCATGGCAAACTTCTACAGATGTGTGGTGGAACGTGTGCTGATCAGTTAGTATGGCGACACGAGAACCTCAGCGAAAAGCCTGCAAAAGGTAATAGACACATGCCATTACATCACAGGCAAAATTCTCCCCACCGACAAGAAAATCTTCAGAGAGCAGCAGCAGTCATCAATGATCCACATCACCCAGGCTGTTAAATAGAAACATAGAAGATAGGAGCAGGAGTAGGTCATTCGACCCTTCGAGCCTGCTTCGCCATTCAACGAGATCATGGCTGATCTTAAAGTTCAGTACCCCGTCCCCGCCTTCTCTCCGTAACCTTTAATACCCTTATACTGAAGAAATAGATCTAATTCCCTCTTAAATAGATTTAATGAACCTGCCTCTACTGCCCATTGTGGCAATGAATTCCACAGATTCACCACCCTCTGGGTCAAGAAATTCCTCCTCATCTTGGTCCGAAATGCCTATTATCCTCAAATCATGGCCCCGGGTTCTGGATTTTCCCATCATTGGAAACACCCATCTGCATCCACTCTGTCCAGTCCTGCCAGAATTTTATAGGTCTCTATGAGATCCCCTCTCAATCTTCTAAGCTCCAGCGAGTACAATCCCAATTTGCACAATCTTTCCTCATAAGTCATTCCTGCCATTCCAGGTATCAGCCTGGTGAATCGCCTCTGCACTCCCTCCATTGCAAGAACATCCTTCCTTAGATAAGGTGACCAAAACTGCACACAATACTCCAGGTGGGGTCTCATCAAGGCCCTGTACAGCTGCAGTAAGGTATCCTTGTTCCTAGACTCAAACCCTCTTGATATGAAGGCCAACATACCATTTGCCTTTTTAACCGCCTGCTGTACCTGCATGCTCTCCTTCAGAGACTGGTGTACAAGTACCCCTAGGTCTCTCTGCACTTCCCCATCTCTTAATCTATTGTCATTCAAATAGTAATCTGCCCTCCGGTTTGTATTACCAAAGTGGATAACCTCACATTTATCCACATTGTAGTGCATTTGCCATGTATCTGCCCAGTCCCTCAATTTATCCAAATCACACTGGAGCTTCCTGACCCCCTCTTCCGTGCACGCAACCCCTCCTAGCTTAATGTCATCTGCAAATTTGGAGATATTACATCCAATTCCCTCATCCAGATCATTAATGTAAATTGTGAATAGCTGGTGTCCCGGTACAGATCCCTGTGGCACCCCACTGGTCACCGCCTACCACTCAGAAAACGAGCCATTTATCCCAACATTCTGTCTTCTACCTGCCAGCCAGTTCTCAATCCACATCAATACTTTGCCCCCAATCCCATGAGCCTTGATTTTGGAAGCCAGTTGTTTATGCGGGACCTTATCGAAGGCCTTTTGGAAGTCCAGGTACACCACATCCACTGGCTCTCCCCCATCTATTTTACCTGTCACCATCTCAAAGAATTCCAATAGATTTGTCAAGCACGATTTACCTTTTGTAAATCCATGTTGACTCTGCTAGTCATATGCTCCGCTATTACATCCTTAATAATGGATTCCATCATTTTGCCCACTACTGATGTAAAGCTCACCGGCCTATAATTCCCCGCTTTTTCTCTACCCCCCTTTTTAAATAGTGGGGTAACATTAGCTACCCTCCAATCCATGGGTACTGATCCTGAGTCTATCGAGTTCTGGAAAATAATTCTTAAAGCATCTGCTATCTGAATGGCCACTTCCTTAAGTACCCTAGGATGTAGATTATCAGGCCCTTGGGATTTATCTGCCTTCAATCCCATCAATTTCCCCAAGACCATGTCCTTAGAGATACTGATTTCTTTCAGTTCCTCCCTTGCATTAGTCTCTATGTTTCCCAACATCCTTGGGAGGTTATTTGTATCCTCTCTTGTAAAAACAGAACTAAAGTAAGAATTTAATTGGTCTGCCATTTCCTTATTCCCCATTATATATTCCCCTGATTCCGAATGCAAGGGACCTACTCTGGATTTCACCAATCTTTTCCTCTTGACATATTTATAAAAGCTTTTGCAGTCGGTTTTTATATTTGCCGCAAGCTTACTTTCGTAATTTATTTTTGCTCTCTTGATTAATCCCTTTGTCCACCTTTGGTGCATCTTGAACTGCTCCCAGTCTTCGGTTGTGGTACTTTTTTTGGCCAATTGATATGCTCTCTCTTTGGACCTAATGCTGTCTCTAATTTCCTTTGTTATCCACAGTTGAGTCACCTTTTTTGGTTTATTTTTATGCAATTTATGCAATTTATGCAAACGATTTTTGCAATTTCTCCATTAGATCTGTGAATGCTTTCCATTGTCTATCCACAGTCAACTCCCCCATAAACACCACCCAATCAATCTTACTCAACTCCCGTCTCAAACCATCATAATTCCTTTTATTTAATTTCAGGACCTTAAGGGCCTCGTACAACAAGATTGTTGATTAGCCCCTTATCATTGCGTAATACCCAATCTAAAATGACCTGTTCCCGAGTTGGTTCCTCGACATATTGGTCTAGATAACCGTCCCGTAAACATTCAAGGAATTCCTCCTCCTCAGTATTTTTACTAATTTAGCTAGTCCAATCTATATGCAAATTGAAGTCTCCCATGATGACAGCTGTTCCCTTATTGCACGCTTTTCTTATTTCTCTTTTAATGCCTTCCCTCACCTCTACACTACTATTTGGAGGCCTATATACCACCCCACTAACGTTTTACGCCCCTTGCTATTCCTCAGTTCTACCCATATAGATTCCGCATCTTACGAGTTGATATCCTTTCTGTCAATCGTGTCGGTCCCTTCTCTCACCATCAATACTACCCCACCCCCTTTGCTTTCTTGCTGATCCCTCCTAAATATCGTACACCCCGGGATGTGAAGTTCCCAGGCTTGCCCAGCCTGCAGCCATGTTTCTGTAATCCCAATCAAATCATATTTGTTTATCTCAATTTCCACAGCTAATTCATTTACCTTGTTCCGAATGCTTCTTGCATTAAGATATAAAGCCTTCAGATTTGCTTTTTTCACCCTCCTTGCTCTTTCTGATTTTTTTACTTTCGCTGCCTAACCTAACTTTTCCTGTTTTATCTTTTCTGTCCTTTTCCCTATCATACAGGTTCCCACCCCCCTGCCAAATTGGTTTAAACCGCACCCGATGGCTGTATCAAACCTAGCTGGCAATATATTGACCCCTTTTGGGTTTAGGTGTAACCCATCCTTCTTGTAGAGGTCATGCCTTCCCCAAAAGAGATCCCAATGATCCAAGAAGCCAAAACCCTGTCCTTTACACCAGCCTCTCAGCCACACATTCATTTTTCTTAACCTTCCATTTTTATCCTCAGTTGCACTTGACACAGGTAGCAAACCAGTGATCACCACCCTGGCTGTCCTATTTCTTAGCTTCTGTCCTAGCTCTCTGTAATCCTTTTTCAGCACTACCTCCTTTTTATCTACGTTCTAGCGACTGCCATCAGGAAAGGAAGAATACCATATCTTTATGCATATAATGTGCACATTTTATGCATATTTTACAAACCTGTGCGTTGTATGCATGTGCGATACAAGAGTATTTTTACATCTTGAAAAAATGCGCACAATTAATAGCTGGTGTGGGAAGTCGAACTGGCAATTTATAGGAAGTGTGGGACTATAATAGCAGCATTGAAAGAATGCGCAAATTAATAGTGGCCACGGGAAAGACATGCTGGAAATATTATAGTGAGTACGAGATTATAATAGCGGCATTGAAAGAATGGGCACAATTTGTAGCAGGAGTGGGAAATCCTGATTTTTGGGAATATCTCTTTGTACTGAATGCCATGGTATTTCTATAAACTGGACATTCTGGCTAGGGTACTGCACCATATCAATGATAATTGCCCAGACCCCTCCCTGAGGGAGGAGATTAACATATCAAGTGCTTCTGATTTGAGACAACATTAGAATTAACATCCTATTCAACTCTGAAGCCTGTCTTCGATCTATTTAATTGATTCTGAGAGAATTATCCAAAGTGCTGTTTCAGAAAAATATAATAATCAGTGTTAACAGCGGCTGTACAGAGATGAGACGTGAGAGAAGAAAAGGGGGGGGGGGGGGGGGAAGTTCTGCTAGCAAAGGAAGGACAGTTCCTACAAGAGATTGCAGGCAAGGCCAATTTGATATATTTTTTAAAAACTGTGAAAGAACGGGACCATGTGACAAGACATACCAAACTAGGATAAGAATAAATAAGAGTTGGGGTTGCAAAAATCATGGGAATGGGAGAAGTAAACAAGGACGGGCTTTAAGACGAGGAGCAGAACAGCTTTGATAGGTTAAACTCGCATATCCTGAACGTGGTGGTACAAGTTTTGTGGGACCTACTGTATTTTCACTCCTATAATGCGCAGAAAATCATAAATTTTGCGAAAATATTCTTATAAAGCATAGACACACACAATACACAGGTGTAGTATTCTAAATTACAAACTTTTGAAAAAGCAATTTGCATTTAAATGGGTCACGAGACAAAGCATCTTGTCACAGTTAATCTCCCACAACACCCAATCAACTTTCCCCAGAGGTGTCAATCACCCATTATATAGATGATATCCTGCTGCAACACATTAAGCATTCTAAGCACCCACCACTCTGTGTATAACTTGCCCCTGATGTCTTCTGGTGTTTTCTATTCCTGCCCTGATAAAAAGGCACTGGCTGTCCACTGGCTATTGCTTCCAATAGTCTTGTCGACTGTTATTAAGTCTCCACTTCTACGCTCCAAAGAGAAAAGTTCTAGCTCTGCTGGAAGACTTATTTTGAAATCCAGGCAACATCCTGGAAAATATCTGCACTTTCTCCATAGCTTCCACGAGGTGACCAGAACTAAATGCAGTACTCCCCGATTTGCGACCTACTTGACTTGCGTCCATCTGCATATACAACCAAAATTTTTAAAAAATATAAAGAAACAATATAAATTTTACACAGATTATGTTATATTTGACAAACTATAACAGGGATACGGGGCATGCAAAAGCGAAAATGTGCGTACTTGTTAGTCGGCGTTCTGAGGTCTGTGGGCTGGGCATGGCCATCTTGATTGCTGTGGGTGTAGTGCCATTTGATGAAGTAGACAAAGAAAGACAATGCGGTCAAACAATATTCATGGCTTTTATTAGCAGAACTTATAGTACAATAATGAAAGACAATGGGTGGATATACAGTTTTACCCAAGGGGAGTGTGTCTTTAACGGTAGAGATAATGCACAGTCAATGTTAGTACAGCAAGGCTTGCCAAAGGGGAAACAGGCTGCTTAGCAGAGATTCACCACAGTGCGTATGCGTGAGCCTTTGGTTGGGGTGCATAACTCTCACTCATGTGCCAACTAAACTCCAATACGCAAACCCACCATGCATGTGCCAACTGAAGACTTGCGCACATGAATCAAGATGGCTGTGCCCAGCCTAGGACCCCAGGATGCCGGCTAACAAGGTAAGCATGGACCAGAAAGTGGGTAGGTTCGCCAAGGTTGTTCGAAAAATTCAGGAAGCTTTAAGTTATCGTCAAATCTATAATGAAAAAAGTATTTGATTTTAAAAAGTTTGCTTTTAGACTTCAGTGCTCCATGCGCCTTAGCAAAATTTCGACATGCGCCTATCTTGAGATACAATCGATTCTTTGGTCCCAATTACAGTCTTAAGTCAGGGAGTACCTTTACTCTAAGAGTGGTCTCAGAAGAGATTTGTCGAGTTGCAGAATGACCTGTTGACTCTTGAACTCAATCCCCTATTAATGAAGCTCACCTTCCCATAGCCCTATCAATCTGCTGCACAGTGACTTTGAGGGATGTATGGATTTGGACCCAAGGTCCCTATATTCATCCACACTCTTAAGGAACTGACCATTAATCCTGCACTCAGCCTTTTGGTTTGTCCTTTCAAAATGCAACACCCCACACTTATACTTCTTAAACTTCATTTGATTTGTGAAGTGTCATGTGCTTCTTGGAGTGCAACATCAAGTACACGTTAGACAACTACCTGCACAGGCGTATTTGCTCAATGGATCAACGGAATGAAGACCATTATCCTTGACTACAAGGGATAGCCACAGCAAGAGCCGTAGAAAGCTACAGTGCACAAAGCAGGCCATTTGGTCCTTCTAGTCTGTTCAGCTTGTCGCAATAACCTGGTCCCATTTCCATAACCCTCCAGACCTCTTCCATCCATGTACCTATCCAATTTATTCTTAAAACTCAAGATCGAGTCTGCACCCTTCACATCAGATGGCTCATTCCACACTCCCACCACTTTCAGAGTGAAGATATTCTCTCTAAACCTTTCCTCTTTCACCCTAAACACATGTCCTCTTGTATTCATCTCTCCTAATCTCAGTGGAAAGAACTGGCTTGCATTTAATTAATATTAAATATAGGCTCTGATAGCTCAGTGGTTAAAGCACTGGCCTGGTAAACCAGGGGTTGCAAGTTCGATCCTCGCTGGGGCCTCATTTCTGTGAGGGGCGCTGGACAAAGTAGCGACTCTCTGTCTTCTTCATACTGGACAAAAATAAAAGAATTTTATGTAACATTTTAAATGTAGTATTACTTGAGAATAATTTTGTAAAAGTCTATCAAATCTCCCCTTATTCTGCATTCCAAGTAATAAGGTCCTAACCAGTTTAATCTTTTGTTGTAACTCAATTTCTGAAGATCTGGCAACATTCTCGTAAATCATCTCTGCACTCTTTCAATCTTATGGATGTCCTTCCTGTAGCTAGATGACCAGAACTGCACACAGTATTAAAAATGTCTTGAACATTCCCAACATCATCTCCCAACTCCTATACTCAATTTATAAAGACCAAGATGCCAAAAGCTTTCTTTACAACCCTGTCCACCTGTGACGCCACCTTCAGGGAACAATGTACCTGTATCCCCAAATCTTTGCTCCTTCACACTCCTCAGTGCCCTACCGTTTACAGTGTATGCCCTTCTGTAATTTGCTCTTCCAAAATGCAATACCTGAAACTTGTCTGCATTAAACTCCATCATCTATTTACTCCCAGTTGGTCCAGATCCCTCTGCAAGCTTTGAAAATCTTCCTCACTCTCCACTACACCTCCCATCTTTGTGTCATCAGCAAACTTACTGATCCAATTTACCACATTATCAATCAGATCATTAATATAGGCAATAAACAACCATGGTCCCAACACAGATCCCTCAAGCACACCACTTGTCATAGGCCTCTAGTCTGAGAAGCAACTATTCACTACCACTGTTTTCTCCCACACAGCCAATTTCAAATCCAGTTTACAATCCCTCTATGTATACCTAGTGCCTTAACCGTCTGAACTAATTTCCCATGTGGTAACTTGTCGAAAGCCAAGGTCCTCGTAGACAACATCCACAGCCTTTCCTTCATCTATCTTCTTGGTAACTTCCTCGAAAAACTCTACAAGATTTGTTAAACACCTATCACGCAAAGTAAAACTGTCCTTAATCAGCCCATGGCTGTCTAAATATCTATATATCCTATCTCTCAAAACTCCTTCCAATAATTTACCTACTACTAACGTCAGGCTCACTGGCCTGTAGTTACTTGGTTTACTTTTGGAGCCTTTCTTAAACAGTGGGACAATGTAAGCCACTCTCCAATCCTCCAGCACTTCTCCCCTGGCTAAGGGCATTCTGAATTTATCCATCAGGGCCCCTGCAATTTCAACGCTTGTCTTCCTCAAGGTCAAAGGGAATATCATATGCAACCCAGGGGATTTGTCTACCTTTATTTGCTGTCAGGCAACAATCACCTCCTCCTCCTTAATCTCCATCTTTTATGACACTTCTATTTGTTTCCCTTCCATCTGCCTGCACTATACCAGTTTCCTGAGTAAATACTGATGCAAAAAAACTTTAAGATCTTCTCCATTTCGTGAGGCTCCACACTTAGTTGACCATTCTGAACCTCTAGGGGACCAATTTGGTCCCTTGTTATCCTCTTACTCTTAATATACTTTTTAAAAATCTTTCAAATTTACCTTCACATCATCTTCCAAAGCACTCTCATGACTTCTTTTTGCCTTCGTGATTTCCTTCTTCTCTTATATTTTCATTTGCTCTTTGTTGCCTATACTGGTTATTCATCTCTTTTTAATCATATCACCAATATCCCTTGAAAACCAAGGTTCCCTAGGCCTCTAAATTTTGCCTTTGAATGCCTTCCATTAGCCAGACACTTCCTTGCCAGAAAACAGCTTATTCAATAGACTCCTCTGAGCTCCTTCCTCATTTCCACAAAATTGGCCTTTCTCCAATTTAGAACCTCAACTTGAGAACCAGACCTAACCTTAGTCATAAGTAACTTGAAACTAATGATATTATGGTCTCTGGTCCCCAAATGCTCACCTTCACAGAGTTCTGCCACCTGACCTACCTGGTTCCCTAATACGAGATCAAGTATAGCATCCTCTCTCAATGGTGCCTCTACATATTTAGAAAACTTTCCTGTACACATTTGACAAACTCCAAGCCATCCAGTCTTTTTACAGTATGGGAGGCCCATTCACCATTTCTTACAATGGTCTGCTATTTCCCGACAGATTTGCACCTCCAATTATCTTGGACTATTGGGCAGTCTATAATACAATCCTATTAGTTTGCTCACATTGTACCTATTTCTTGGCTCCACCCATATGGCATATGGCCTCTGTAGGTGAGTCCACAGTACTCTCTTGTCTAAGTTCAGTTGTGATATTTTCCCTGACTAACAATGCCACTCCTCTCCCTTTCATCCCTCCACCTCTCACGTCTGAAACATTGGAACCCTGGAACATTGAGCTGCCAGTCCTGCCCCTCCTGCAACCAAGTCTCACTAATAGCAATAATATCATAATCCCATGTGCAAATCCATGCCCTAAGATCATCTGCCTTACCGACAATACTCCTTGCATTGAAATAGGCACATCAGAGATCATTTCTCTCATTGATAAATCTCTGCTTTCTGTCTTTACATGCAGTCTTCGCATGACCCTTACAGTCCAACATCTCACTATCTGCTCTATCACTCTGGTTCCCCTCCCCCTTCAAATCTAGTTTTAAAACCCCCCTCCCCCTTCTCTGGAGTAGCACTAGCAAACTTACCCGCAAGGATGTTATCCCCCTCCAGTTCAGGTGCAAACCATCCTGTCAGAACATGTGCCACCTTCCCTGGAACAAAGCCCAATTAACCAGAAACATGAAGCCCTCCCTCCCTGCACCATCTTTTTAGCCACGTGTTTAGCTGCATTATCTTCCCGTTTCTAGCCTAACTAGCACATAGCGTGGGTAGAAATCCTGAGATTACCACCCTGGCGGTCCCGTGCTTCAACTTTGCACCCAACTCCCTAAACTCTCCTCTAACAGGACCTCCACCCTTCCGACCCACATCATTGGTCCCTACATGGACCACAACATCCGGCTCCTCACCCTCCCTCCTTAGATTCGGGAGAACTCGATCAAAGATATCTCAGACTCTGGCACCAGGGAGCCAACAGAGCATCCGAATGCTCTTATCTCTCTCACAGAACCTCCTATCTGTCCCCCTAATTATTGAATCCCCTATCATCTCTGCACTCATCCATCCTTCCCTTCTGAACCGAAGGGCCAGTCTCAGTGTCAGAGGTGTGACCAGTACAACTTGTCCCTGGTAGGTTATCCCCACCAATAGTATCCAAAATGTTATTCCTTATTATTGATGGGAACGGCCACATCTTTCTGCCGCTTCCTTTTGCCTCCCCTGACAGTCACCCAGCTGCCTGCCTCCTGACTCTTAGGAGTGACTGCCTCCCTAAAACTCCTCTCTATATCTGCCTCCCGTACAATCCAAAGTTCATCCAATTGCAGCTCCAGTTTATCAGGAGCTGGAGCTAGGTGCACCTCTTGCACGGCTCCATGTCATATGGACAACTTGTGTCCAACGTAATCGTGGAAACAGAAAATGAGATGATCTAAAACCTACTAAAATTAAATATTCTAGGTTTGCAGCAGATATTTCTAGAATTTTGAGAAAAATCAAGTGAATTTAAGGGGAAATTTTTTTTAAACCTTGAATATCACCACATTCCTCGAAAGGAAAGTGCTGTTAGGCACAGCTGAAAGATTCAACAACTTTTGCATAGGCAGTATGAGATCAAACTTGAAAATAAGCTTTTCAGGAAACGCTTAAAGCATAGATTTTGGTATAGCAACAAATTGGAAGTATCTACTTCTGAAGAAAGCTATCAAATGTTTTAAGAACCAATATAGCATGGATTTTTCTTTTCATTATCAGGACTAGTGGATCTGTCATTCAGCAACTATAATGTTATAAATCAGGCTGCACAGTTAATCATGTTGCACAAATCTCAAATACCAAATCAAGCGGCAAACGTAGTAATTTAGTAACCTTTGTTGTGGTTTTTTGATGTCCAAAAATGAGTCAGAAAGCGCAGAGAATTCTTCAGAAAAATCTAAGCCTTTATTTGCACACAAAAGCTGAGACAAATCAAAGCCTAGAAGTGCCTGTTGCTATGAAACACTGCCCTTTTTTAATGTACAGATTTTCAGTTACTTATCAATGTTTAACTTTGATGTTTTGTACCAATTACCTCATCCTGGGTTACTTTCTCAGTCATGGTACTCTCATAACTTCTCCTTGCGCTACACTTATCTTGTAACCGGCCTGTTTTAGAATAAATCACTCGCCACTTTAGTTCCCCTACCTTGTCCTGACTAACCTCTCCTATCTGATCTCCTGATCTCATCCTGTTCTTCTGGTGCCTGTAACCACTAATATTTTCTTAGATTTGAATGTATGACCTTGATGTTTTCTCTCTGGACTTGTTTTAAAGTTTTGGGGATGAAAATATTTTCTCTCTGTGTTTTAAAGTTAAGCAGGTTTTGGAGTCAGCAAATTCGACACATACTATAATCAGCAGACTTTTATACACACTGTGGCTGTTACTTAATTACATGAGTTTTTTCCATAAACAGTGTAGTTGAAGTACATAGTAAATTATTATATAGTAATGGATTAATGGATACATATTTTCCATACTTGACTAACTTTGAAAGCTTTCTCTAGGCCCTTTCATGCCAAGCCTCCGTCTGGAGGCCGGCTATAAGCAGAGAAGGAAAAATATAAACTTTCATAGAGCAACCCTAAAAGGCTGCACTTGCATCACATTCATGTTGAGTGGTGCTTCGTAGTACCCTCTGGAGCCAATGGAGGTGAGGGGGCAGCTGGTGACGTAGCCCGCCAAATCGACGTCATACCTGCTGAGCTGTCGGCATTTTAAAAAAAATCCCACTCATGCACCTCAGGCTGAGGTTAATTAATATTTTGTATAGCATTTGGAATTTCAACATTAATAAAAATATTGAAAACAAAAGACACCCACGAAGTGAATGCATCCCACTGATTGGTTTGATTGTTTGAGCCAGTTTATGTTTGAAGTTTTACTGTATATTTTAGTAGGCTAGTAATTTTATGGACCATCAGTAGCCCTTTTTTCACTGGCATCCAGTTAATTGGCCGTGCAGCGTCCTGGGATAGGAAGCTGTTTGTACTGTTTCACTGGGCCACCTTTAACTGGAACACTAACTGCTTTTCCACTGAACACAACTCATCCCAGGGATTGGAGAATCTATCTTTGAATGGAATGATGTAAGTTGGCCATTTTCCACTGCATTAATCAGCACACTGGCATCAGCTGACACCAGGATATGAGAATGGGCAGAGGCTGTCAATCCTGGTGCCATCTGATGCTGGCGAGCTGATTATTTTCCTCTTCCACTAGAACCATAACTGGTTAATTCCTGGGACAAGGTGCCAGTGGAAAAGAGCTTCTATCTCACTTCATTTACCAACCCTGCTCCCCTCCCCCATCCAGCGCTACTGTAATTTCACTCCCCCAGGGCTGCCATTGTCGCCCCCCCCCCCAAGTCCAGCGCTGCCACCTCCCCCCCCCCCCCATTCAGAGACCCTTCTTGTGCGTATTCTGGAAAGTTCTGGTCGCAAGGGTTTCAAATAAAAGATTATGTAGTGTAATTGTTTTGATAGAAAAGCATCACATAGTGCCTCTCCTTGCCAATTTTTGGGACCAATGTAAACTAACTGCTCTGCAATTGGTATTCTCCATCCTTTTTTTAATAAAAAATTTGCACCTCTAGCATCCCTGATGCCAGATATAAAGAAAAGACGACAGTCTGTAGTGGCTGTGTAGCGGGTCGAGTGGGCAGCATGGTATTCCAAACTGTCGCAGGCATGGTTCTTCAGCGGTGCTGCGTGCCGAGTAACAGCACGTTGGTTTATGGAGTCTCATGCCAGAAGGTGTGGGACTCTCACTGTGCTTAATTTAAACCTGCTGGTACCAAGGATCTTCAGCAAACTCATAATGATGTCCAACCCTGTCCCGTGAAGCTCGGGACGTGGGGTATATAAAATAAGCCTGTAAAGTCTAAATAAAACAGTCTTGTGTTGACTAACCTGCAGTGTGTGTATTACTTTACCGAAAGTAGCTGCTACAAGTCAACTTTTTCACAATTTTCACCTCTGCTTTTTTTTTTGAAAAACAGCCTGGGATACATTTCATCCATCACTGATGGTTTATCTACTTTCAGAGATGCTATTGATAGTACTATTCTCATCTTGACTAGTTCCTCTATAATTGCAACCAGCATTGTGTTTCACAAAGACAGTGTCAAGGTATTGTTACGATTCTAAAGGACCCCAAAACCCAGCAGCAATAGATATTCACCACGACAAGTAGTTACTTAAACAAAAGTTGTTTTTAATTATCTTTAAACATGAAAACAGAATGAAACTTTAACTTATCTCTATTAACTTAACCCCCTTCTAATTCTAAGTTCACATGTATATAATGTGTGTGTAAATTTAAAAGTTCTTTGGTTCACAGTTCAGCCTCAGTTCTCATTCTTCCAAGTTCATTGGTTGCAGACAATTCTTATACTGTGCACAGAATTTAACATGTATAAAGTTCACCAGGCTTTGATATTCAAAAGGTAAATGTTTATCGCTCAGGAAGGTTCTTGTAGGGTTTGCAGAGAGAGATTTGTTGTTCTGGGATTTCCACAACTGAGGTACCACCATTAGTCACCTCAATGTCTTGCTGATGAAACTTGACCCATCAGGGTTCTCCAGATGATAACCTCATTCTTTCAGGCTACCAACAGAGTTCCTTTCTGTTCCACTTATTACAAGAGAAACATCATACTGTTAGCACTTTCAGCTATCTGCCACTCTGGAGCTTCTGTTTCAGTTCCAACAAGCTTTTCCTGGCTGACACTGTTTCAGCTGTGTCTCTCTCTCCATCTGAGATTCCAACTGCCAGCCACATTTCCTTCTCTCTCTCACTTGCAAACCCCCCTCCTTCTGCAGCAAACAATAGGAGTCAGTTTTCTGCTCTCATCTGTTGTTTTAGGTAAACAAGCCTCTCATTGTCCTTTGAGTGAGCACTTTGCAGAGAGGTCAAAAACGTCCATCACAGACTACCTGACTCCAGTCCATTGATTTCATGACATCATTTCAATTAGCACCTACTTGTGAAATGTGCATAGCATTCTCCATAGTTTCTGTAAAGTCACTGAATATGAATTCTTCAGTATTTCAAATAAGATCTTTTTTAAAGTGTGTAACCTACTTTAATTTTACCAATTTATCTCCCAAAAATATTCCCAAATATTCCATCACAGTATTCATTAAGAATCCTACCCACATCCTCTCTGCATTCGTGGATTATCTTTTCAATTACATATTGGTCCAACTTTTACCTTGTTCTATACTTCCAAAAGGATTTTAATTTTACCAGAAAATATTTTTGATACCCTCAACTTTTCTAATTTAATCTTTCTGTATTCATTGAGGGTTTCATTATTATTAAGCTGACATGATTTTTGTCTATTTGTGGCCTTTTATACTCTTGGACATCCGAGGGACTGCCCTAACATTTTTTTTTAGCTTTGCCATGAGACTGATTAACTGTCAACTAGCCAATTCCATTCCATTTTTGCTAGATGACTTCTTAGTCTAGTAAAAAAATAACCAATTAAAACACCCTTTTTCATCTGGACCAGGTATCTATAGGGAGGTGGGAACCATGGTGTTGGTATTCAGCATCATTTGACTGTGTAAGTCTATAACAACATCAATTTCAGGAATGCATATTATTTAAGAGAGAATGCCACATGGAAGAGCAGGCAATCATGTGGAAACCCAACTTTCTCTAAATTTTAATTGCACGTCCTACAAGATTTCCTTCTCTATTATATGTTAATAATAGTTCATTATTTACAAGCCTAAAATGCTTTAAAAGTATATGAAATATACAATTTAAAAAGAAAATGCATATAACAAATGGAATATTGCATTGATATTGAATATATCCATTTTCTTATGGTGCCAGGGTTTTAAAACTTGCATCCTTTAACAGGATAGTTGATCAAATTTTTGGGTTTTATGTACAACTCTGAAAACTTAGCAAGTACAAGCCCAGATTGTCAATATTTTGTAGCTTTCGTAATTGACTAATAATAGAGGACCATTAAGAAATGCACAACTATTTTTGTCAAGTAATAGAAGTCCTAGAAGGTTAAGATCATTGAAAAAAATAATCATGAATGTATATTCATGATTCTTATATTCATGATGCTTATGTGTCCATCATGTATCACAGCCCCATACAACCTAGTTGATAGGTTAGAATTTGCCAAAGTACCTTTGCAATAGTATTAAAGCAGCATTATAGATCATCCTGCCAAGTAGTCACAAAAAATACAGAAATAAAGTTATGAAGATCACAGAACAGCACTGTAAGATTTTACTACATGATGTTGCTTTGAACTGGCACTGGCAGTCTAATTATGATATTCTCCATTATCTACATTATCCATAATGTTTAGGACACAGACACTTTTTCTTTATTTACCTCATGCTCTACAGTTTTTAATTTGTAATCAAACAATTCGCATGTGATTTAAGTGCATATTACAAATTTTATTCGATGTTTGTATACATTTTGGTTTATTCATGTAGAAATTACTTTTTGTACAGTTCCACCATTTCAGGGCACAATAATTTTGGGACATTTGGCTTCACAGGTGTTTAATTGCTTAATTGATACAGGTATAAGAGCTAGGCTTGCTTCAGGCTTTTGATCAGCTTTGGAGTCTCTCGTTGCCATTTTTCAAAGAAGCCATTAAGACAAGAATAAAACAGTAAGACATCAGGAAGAAAGAGCGGACTGGTGAGCTCAGTAATCGCAAAGGGACTGGTATTCCAAGGAATAGTGTAGGCATTATTACACTGCACTTAGCACCTGGTGATGCCTATGAATTAGACTTCAAGCAGTCATCGCAGCCATGGGATATTCAGCAAAGTACTAAACATGACTACTTTAATATACATCTATTACTACATCACAAATATTATGGTGCCCAGATGAGGGGATGTGTAATTTCTACAGGGTCAAACCAAAATGTACACAAATATCCTTGAATAAAATCTGGAATGTGCACTTTAATCACTTGTGAATTGTTTGATTGCAAATTTAAAACTTGAGCCCGTGCAAATAAAGGAAAAAAGTGTCTTTGTCCCAAACATTATGGAGGGATTTAGTCTTGCAAGATCTTTGCTGCCTCTTCTCAAAAGGGGTAAAGAATATATTCTTTCAGCTAAAGAGGAATGTTGCTCATGAATTGAAAGATTTTAGAATGATGGTAGAACCAAAATAAAAAAAAAAGAGGTATTTGTGCAAAGCAATCTGGCTAGGCTGGTGAAAACTACTTGCAAGAGGCAAGTAATTTTCTTTGTGCTTGGAGACCCTTCACTCTTCGAGTCGGATATAGGAGATGGATGGCTGATCATTGTATGCAGATTAGTGTAGGCATTATTACCCTGCACTTTTAGAAAGCCTGCAAACAGGCACTGATAGGTTGAAGGATTAATAAAACAGAAAATGCTGGAAATACTCAGCCAGGCTACATAGTGGCATGAGAAACAGATTCAAATTTTCGGGCCCTGACCTGAGTTGAAATATTGATTCTTTTGTTTCTCATAGATATAGAGCATTTGCAGTACTTTCTGCAAGATCTGCAGTTTAAATTTTTTTTCACTTGCTAAAGGAGTGATAAATGATATTTCTCACCACAAGTATAGAGTTCAGTGGTCTCCTTAATGCAACAATGAGCAGCAGTCTATAAGAAATGGCACGTAGCCTAAAATAAATTTGAAACGTAGCTTTATCTGACTGGGTCCTGAATTCCATTGGCAAAACAGGCTGGACACATGTTTGGTTAAACTTGAGGTTGCAGGTCACTGATCTTGCTGTCAACAAAGAATGCAGTTTGAGAATGTTAGCCCTTCAAGCTAAGACTTTTACTGAAATAAGATTAGTAAAATCTGGTGGTTCCAAGTTAACGGAGAACAAGTGAATTTCCTAGACCAATGGCTTTAAAGATCTAACTGGAGACAATTTTGAAGCCAATCTGATAATTTGAGGGTATTTTATACTGGAGAAAAATGCTAAAGCAAATGAATATTTTGGACAACTGAATAATGGTTTTAAGTAGCTCAGTAGCATCAGCTGATCTCTGACACCTTGCCAATCCTGCCCAGGAACCCAAGGTCCCCACTCCTGCCTGGGAGGCTGCTCTACTTGATGACGCCAGGACAGCAGAGAACCAAGTACAGTGAAGAAGTAAAGAAGAACTGGAAAGAGAGGGGAGGGAGTTACCTGAAATGAGGACAATCTCCTCATGAGCTGCCTGACCCGCCAATCGCTCACTGATGGTTCAAGATTCTAGCTTGCTTCTCTGAGCCAGCATCCAGGTGTTCAGCCCCTGTCTTCCCAGCTGGTTCTCAGTCCTGTTGTTACCGAACTGGTACTAACAGCACGACAGAACATGAACACGTTGGGTGAAAAATTTTTTCAACTTGTGATGTCATGTTGGACCAAAAATATATTCGGATAACTGATTTTGAGATAATTGGAAGTGTACTGTATTTGCAAATAAGTGCTTGACCATGTTTTTGAAGCTCACTCGACAGGTTTTGCAACTAGTATTTAAAATGGCTTGTGAAATAAAGGTGTTTGCATCTATATATAAATTTTGGCCAAGAAATTATTTGGAAAACATAAACAATACAATGATTTGCCATTAAAAACCAGTTTAACCCAAAATGATGCAATTTTGTACACATCTTTGAGCATATTGGTGTCTCTCAGGAACTGTGCCCCGTGTCGGGATTCTCATTTGCCAAGCAATTTTTTTTAAGGTGTTAAACTCTCCCAAATGATGTCACAGGTAGTGAGATTTTCAGAATTCATCCAGTGAGATCTCACTGGCCTAAAGATTTTACTCATAGAATATTTGAACCATTACCGCTTTAAATAACATGATTTCAAGGTAAATGTTCAAACTGTATTCCAGTGAGATCTGGGATTTGCAGTTTCAAATACCGTTTTGCGTGTGTTGGTAAGTAAGCTATTTTGCTGCTCGAGGTCAAAATGATAGGACCTCTTGATCTGCAGTCAAATTCTCTGCCACTTAGCTCTTTGCCTCAGGATCATTTATGTATTTATGTACTCTAACAATGAATCTGAAATGAATAAAATTAAAACCTTGCAGTTTGATGCTCATTGCTGCATTAAGTTCTCACCCAAACTTCATTCTCAGGGAGAAGACCCTTCATTTACTTCCCAGTCAACCAACAAGAAAAGATGAAATGGACACTGATATTTACCTTTTTACCCTCAATTTCAATAAGAGTTTATTGTTATATAGGTAAGTACAATATTCAGATGCAGAGAAATTTTTGCTTGTAGGTTTCCTTAAAATGAAGTGTTCACAAACCATGCTCATTTTTTTAATGGTGATGTTGCTAGCATTCTCTTGCCAGGAGCTCTTAGAAGAGGACAGTCTGTGATCCCATGCATGAAGAATGTGTCCTGCAAGCTATCCTCTTTGCCAGTCTGCTCAGGAGCACTATTTCATCAACATTCAGGGCCCCAAACAGTCCTTCCAAGTGAAGCAACATTTCCCTTGTGAATCTGCAATATGGTGCTCCCATTGTGGTCTCCTCTACATAGGAGAGACTGGATGCAGATTGGAAGGTTGCTTTATTGAGCACCTTGGCTCTGTCCACCACAATAGTATAGATCTCCCAGTGATTACCCATTTAAGTTCTCCATTCACATGTCTGCCCATGGTCTCAGGCACTGCCAGACTAAGACCACCTGTTAATAGGAGAAACAATACTGGGCACCCTCCAACTGGATGCCATTAATATAGACTTCTCTGGTTTTCGTTAATCCCCTCACTCCTTCCCCTAGCTCTGTCTCTCCCCTTTGTCTCATTTCGCACAAACATGATAAATTCTTACCTCATCCCTTATCATATACAATTAACACCTTTTGTTCATCTGGATTCCTCCCCCAGCCACCATTATTTGAATTCTGAGACTTTGAGATTTCTTGCCCCCGGCTTGTTCCTTCAGGCCTGAAATGTCAGTTATATATCTTTGTCTCCTATGGACACTGAAAAGACTGTTTGAGTTCCTCCGGCATTTTGGTGTGTTTTTACTACAATCACAGCATCTGCAGACTTTTGTGTTTCGTGCACTATTTCACCCAACCTTATTTGTTGTCAGAGCATCCATCCATTACACCTCTAATGGGAAGCATATTCCTCATGTTATATATCGATCTCCAGGAGCAGGCTGGCTGCTGAGGTGAGTGCTAGCAGCTACAAGAACTCAAGATTCAGTAGAGAACTGTGTTGAAACTGACACAACAGTTTATCTATGGCAATTCACAGGATACTTGATGAACCTTCTGCTAAAAGATCATGATGTTTTTGTGATTCCACAGTGTTGGGGTGATCCAGCAGATTTTGGTATCAAACCTTTTCTCATCCATTCTTTCTTCTGAAAATAGAACTTCTCACATGATTGCACAGATGGTAATAGCCTCTGCTGTCTCAATATCCTTGCTGATTCAAATCCTGCAGACAGACCCAGCAAATGTGATGGTAAATGGGGATGCAGTGAGGACCAAGTGCCAATAGGCTCTCTGACGAGGAGGTACATTGATTACAAGCTCAAAACTAAAGCTTGTGGGTAATGTGACCTTAATTCAGCTGAAGTCTATTTGTAACTTAATCCAGTACATAGCTGATGCTTGAAGGCAAGCCTTTTCTGGACATTAACAGTAATCACAAATGGAAAACCTGTTCATGAGACACCAGTAAAGGTGAACTGGTATGAAAGGGGTAAAATCGAAAAGGAGAAAACTCATGAAGTTGAATGAAGAACACACCAGTGGCATCTTGAAGAAAGCATGTCAGTGCCTCTACTTCCTCAAGAGTTTTGGTATGACATCAGAATCCCTGACAAATTGAAATTAAATAAGTATCAAAAGGAATTTATTAAAATAGCCCTAGTGGTAGCTATAAAATGTATAGCAGTAACTAGGAGGTTGGGTGCGTATTTGGGAATGAGTAGATGGCATACTGAAATAGGAAGTTGAGTATCACTTGAAAAGATTACATCATATGTGTAATAAATTTGAAAATTTTCAAAAGCTTTGGAAACCATATTTTCAAATCATAGTAATTAACCTGAATCTTCTAACTCTTAAAATTAAGATGCTTGATTTTGATTTTAAAAAATTACTAAAATAATATCAAGATGTTCTCCTTTTTCTTTTATTTCCTCCTTTTCTATGGGGCTGATTTGAGGGGGGGGGGGTTAATTTTTTAAAAATCACTATGCATTAATCTTTAATATTTTTTGAACAAGACAATTTAAGTTTTTATTGCATATGTGGAAATTAAATAAAATTTTCCCAAAAAAAACCCTGGCAAATTTCACCAGAGGTGTAGAAAGGGTGCTGACCAGCTGCATTCTGGTCTGGTATGGAAACACCACTACCTCTTGAATGTAAAGCCCTCCAAAAAGTAGTAGGCATGGCCCAGGACATCGCAGGCAAAACCCTCCCCACCATTCAGCACTATACTTCTTTGGCTTGGCTTCGCGGACGAAGATTTATGGAGGGGTTATGTCCACGTCAGCTGCAGGCTCGTTTATGGCTGACAAGTCCGATGCGGGACAGGCAGAAACGGTTGCAAGGCAAAATTGGTGGGTTGGGGTTGGGTGTTGGGTTTTTCCTCCTTTGTCTTTTGTCAGTGAGGTGGGCTCTGTGGTCTTCTTCCAGGGAGGTTGCTGCGCGCCGAACTGTGAGGCGCCAAGAAGCACGGTTGGAGGCGATATCAGCCCACTGGCGGTGGTCAATGTGGCAGGCACCAAGAGATTTCTTTAGGCAGTCCTTGTACCTCTTCTTTGGTGCACCTCTGTCTCGGTGGCCAGTGGAGAGCTCGCCATATAACACGATCTTGGGAAGGCGATGGTCCTCCATTCTGGAGATGTGACCTACTCAGCGCAGTTGGATCTTCAGCAGCGTGGATTCGATGCTGTCGGCCTCTGCCATCTCGAGTACTTCGATGTTGGAGATGAAGTCGCTCCAATGAATGTTGAGGATGGAGCGGAGACGACGCTAGTGGAAGCGTTCTAGGAGCCATAGGTGATGCCGGTAGAAGACCCATGTTTCGGAGCTGAACAGGAGTGTGGGTATGACAATGGCTCTGTATATGCTAATCTTTGTGAGGTTTTTCTGTCGGTTGTTTTTCCTGACTCTTTTGTGTAGTCTTCCAAAGGTGCTATTTGCCTTGGCGAGTCTGTTGTCTATCTCGTTGTCGATCCTTGCATCCGATGAAATGGTGCAGCCGAGATAGGTAAACTGGTTGACCGTTTTGAGTTTTGTGTGCCCGATGGAGATGTGGGGGGGGCTGGTAGTCATGGTAGGGAGCTGGCTGATGGAGGACCTCAGTTTTCTTCAGGCTGACTTCCAGGCCAAACATTTTGGCAGTTTCCGCAAAACAGGACGTCAAGCACTGAAGAGCTGGCTCTGAATGGGCAACTAAAGCGGCATCGTCTGCAAAGAGTAGTTCACGGACAAGTTGCTCTTGTGTCTTGGTGTGAGCTTGCAGATGCCTCAGATTGAAGAGACTGCCATCCGTGCGGTACCGGATGTAAACACCGTCTTCATTGTTGAGGTCTCATCATCAATCATCTAATCATCAAAGAGCCTCACCACCCAGCACACGGTCTGTTCTTGCTGCTGACCTCAAGAAAGAGGGAGAGGTGCCACAAGACTCGCACTACTACTAAGTTCTGGAACAGCTGCTACTCCTCCATCCCACTCCTCAATGACAAATTCAATCAGAGATTCATTTAAGGACTCTGGGCTTTGTTGATTTTATTTTTGTTCTCTCTGTATTGCGGTTTGTTTACAGTTCTTTATTTACATTTTTTGTGCTGTGTACAGTTTATTTTTTTGCATTATCAATTAGTGATAATTCTGCCGTGCCCACAGGAACAAAGGAATCTTAGGGTTGTATGTGATCTGACAATAAATCTGAGATCTGAAGACAAGAAAAGAATATCAATGACTTTGGAAGGAGATATTCAAAAGGAACTTGAACTAAAGTGATAAAGTTGTGGATTAGAGAGCAAGTGATCTGTAAAAGTTTTTAGGGTTGAGAATTGTGCATTTTTTCACTGAGCTGGTTTTAGATTGTTTTTGTGTACTGGGGAAATTAATTAATTAAAATACATCTTTGAAGAAATGGTTACAGTTGTGCTACTCCAATGTGCAAGCTGGGGACAGTGGTTTTACATAGATGCTCTGGTATCAGTTGTTTAAATAAAATGACCTAGTTCTTGCATTCAAATGAAAATAACATCAAGTAAAATTACTTAATTCAATGAATTCCACACACATTTATGCCACTGGCAGCATGGTACCGTAACCTTGACAAAGGGCTCAGGCATGAATTGTTGGTTCAGATGCCGATTCACATTGACTGGGGTCTGCCAATGGGGAAATAGAGGATCCAGTTGAAGAGGGATGTACAGTCCCTGATCCATCAGTCTGTTCAGAGGTTTTTCTGGTATGGTGTTGAATGTTGAGGTGTTCACTTAACAGCCTGTCCTAGATTTTCCTGTGGTCTAGATGATCTCGCGCAGGTGGAGTGTCAGTGAAATTGCATCTGCTGATGACCTGTGAGGATAGGCAAATTGAAGTGGGACCAGGTCATTACTGAGATAGGAGTTGACGCACTCAATTACCAACCTCACAGTAGATGCAAGTGCCACTGGCTGATAGTTGAGGCAGGTCATTTTGCTCTTCTCAGGCACCAGAATAATAAGGGTCCTTTTGAAATAGGTGGGGACATGACCATTGTCGCACAAGATTGAAGATGAACGGAGGTTGGTCAAGAAGGTTCAGTTGCTTGGTATTCCGGGTGAGGTCGTAAATTAGATTAGACATTGTCTTTGCAGGATAAGACACAGAGTGGTAGTAATTGCTTCTCAGGGTGGAGGCCTGTGACAAATCGTGTGCCTCCGGAATCAGTGCTAAGTCCATTGTTGTTTGTCATCTACATCAACTGTCTGGATGATCATATGGTACAGTAAATTGGATCAGCAAGGTTTGCAGATGACACAAAGATTGGTGGTGTAGTGGACAGCGAGGAAGGCTTTGGAAGCTTGCAGCAGGATCTGGACAAGCTGTGTAAAAAAAATGGGCCACAAAATGGCAGATGAATTTCATGGGAAGTAGTGCGAGGTGCTGCACTTTGGGAGGATGAACCAAGTTAGGACATACACGGCAAATGATAGGGCACTTAGTACGGAAGAACAGAGCATTATGGGAATATAGAGACATAATTTCCTCAAAGCGTCATAGGTAAATAGGGTGGTAAAGAGATTTGATAAATGAAAGCATTGAGTATTAGAGTTGGGATGTTATGGTAAAGCTATGCAAGACATTAGTGAGGCAAAATTTGGAGTATTGTGTGTAATTTTGGTCACCTAATTACTGGAAAGCTATCAATAAGATGGAAAGTGTGCAGAAAAGATTGACAAGCATATTGCATTGTTGCTGAGATTTGATGAACTGTGTTAAAGGGAAAGGTTGAGCAGGTTAGGGCATTATTCCCTGGAACATAGAAGAATGAGTGGAAATATGATAGAGGTATACAAAGTTATACAAAGCTCTAAGGTGAGGTGACACGGGTTAAGAGTGAAAGGGGAAATGTTTAAAGGGAACATTAGGAGGAACTTTTTCATGCAGAGAATGGTGAGAGTGGAACAGGATGCCAGCTGAAGTGGTTAATGCAGGTTCCATTTTGATATTTAAGAAAAAAATTGGACTAGTACATGGATGTGAGGAGTGGAAGACGATGTTCTAGCAGTATATCATTGGGACGAGGCCAAATAATAAATTGGCACGTGCTAGATTGGCCCAAGGGTTATAGTTGTGGGCCTGCAAAACTCTGCCAATTGATTTTCATGGGTTTTAAGGGTGTGATCAGTTACATTTTCTGGGCCGGATGTTTTGAGGATTTTACATCTTGAAAGTTTTCTTGCAAACATACAAAATGCTTCAAGGCCTTGACAGGATTGATGTGGAAATGTCATCTTCACAAACACTTGCTGTCTTAATCAGTTTCTCTGACAAAATAGTGAAACATGAAAGTCTACAGACACTGATTATAGTTAAAACACAAAAATGCTGGAGGACTTTGCACGTCTCGCAGCATCCATAGGAAGTAAAGATGTATAACCATTGCTTCAGACCTGAGTCCTTCAAGGTAGGCTTCAGTAGCTGTTGTGAGATCTGTTGAGTTCTTCTAGCATTTTTGTGGCTTGACAAAATGCCCTCTATCCAAGCCTTCCCTTACTTTTATTTCTTCCCCCCCCACCCCCCAGCCACTCACTTCTCCCACCTCTGTTTGACCATAGTGTATTACATTTACCTAATGCACAGCAGCAAGGGCATGCCTACCCTCAGCTCCCATCTCGGCATTTTGCAACCTGCATTTCTTTTCTCCATGTTCTTTTGATTATGTCTTCATTCTCTAACTCTTCCCATTTAGTTGGGTTGGAGTGCACTTGGTGAGTAATCTCACCTGGTCCCTTAACACCAGCTCCATAGCCAAAAAAAAACCCAGCAGCGCTTCTACTTCCTGTGAAGGCTGAGGAAAGTTGGTCTCCCACCCTCTGTCCTCATCTCATTCTACAGAGGATGTATCGAGAACATCCTGGGCCGCTACATCACCTGGCTTAGAAGCTGGACTGCAAAGCCCCACAGAGGATAGTGAAGTCAGCGGAAAATCTCAGCTCTTTCACGCTCACAGGGACCTTTCAAGTATCAATAGCCACCTGACTCTCTTTCTGGAAAGAATCAGCATACACTTTTGCCTCATTAAGCTCCACAAAAAAATCTATTTTTTCCACTTGGCACAAAAATTTTTTAAATAGATGAATATCTCAAGACAAAGGCATAACCCAAGGGTCTGCTACCCGGGGCTCTGGAGCCGCATGTGGCTCTTTCATCCCTCTGCCGTGGCTCCCTGTGGCTTTGAAAAAATGTGAATATGGTAAATGGCTTTTATTTAAATTATTTTTTTATTAGTTTTATCAATGTAATAATTATTATTTCAGAGATTAAGGTGATCTTGTAACATTAAAATAAAATGTATTGTAATATTTTGTCTATCAAAATTTACGTCACAGCACTGTAGCGGTTCATACCACTGTAGGGGTCACCTGTTGCCACCCGGCAAGTGACTTGTTTTGAACTTTCGACACTCCCCATGGATAAATTTAAAAAAAAGTTTCTGATGAAAATAAAACATCTAATGCTTCATGGACAGATTGATTTGCTTTGCTGACAAAGCTGGTTTACCTGTATGTGGCGAGAAATTAGCAATCAACAAAAAATCAAACGTTGAAAGACATTTCCAGAATAAACACAACTTTTTCTGAAAAATACCCATCTGGAGATGAAAGAAAAAGGAGCAATTTTGGAACTGCTGCGGAAAGCTGATCAGAGTAAAAATACTTTGAAGAAGTGGATGAAGTCTTCTGCTCGTTTTGTGGCAGCTCGGGAGATAGCCGGGCTCGGGAAGCTGTTCACATATGGGGAATATATAAAAGAATAGTTTATCAAGATATCAAAACATCTATTGTCGGACTTCAAAAACAAGAGTAAAATTGTTCAGAAAATCAGAGATATGCCACGTTCTGCAAAGACTGTCAAGGATAGGACCATAAAAATGGCAGAAAATATCACCAGTCAACTAATTAGGGACATTAATTCGGCTCCAGTGTACCAAATCGCCTGTGACGAATCAAAAGATGCAAGTGATATTCAGCAAATAACGCTATTATGCAGATATGCAAACTCGGCTGGGCCACAGGAACAAAATCATTGAGTTGATACCACTTAAAGGCCAAACACGGTGGGGGGGGGGGGGGGGAGGACATCTGTGAGGCTGTGTTAGATTGTTTAAAGACCAAAGAAGCAAACACCACCTACCTGGTGTCAGTGGCTACTGATGGGGCACCGAGTATGACAGGAGCACAGAAGGGGTTTGTGACTTTACTTCAGAAGTCACTAGATAGAAAACTGCTGACGTTTCATTGCATTCTCCATCAAGAGGCATTGTGTGCACAAATGTTTCCTCCGGAATGCAAAGAAGTGATGAATCTTGTCATGTAGATCTTCTTTGGCTTGGGTTCGCGGACGAAGATTTATGGAGGGGGTAAATGTCCACGTCAGCTGCAGGCTTGTTTGTGGCTGACAAGTCTGATGCGGGACAGGCAGTCACGGTTGCAGCGGTTGCAGGGGAAAATTGGTTGGTTGGGGTTGGGGGTTGGGTTTTTCCCCCTTTGTCTTTTGTCAGTGAGGTGGGCTCCTTCTTCAAAGGAGGTTGCTGCCCGCCGAACTGTGAGGCGCCAAGATGTACGGTTTGAGGCGATATCAGCCCACTGGCGGTAGTCAATGTGGCAGGCACCAAGAGGTTTCTTTAGGCAGTCCTTGTACCTCTTCTTTGGTGCACCTCTGTCATGGTGGCCAGTGGAGAGCTCGCCATATAACACGATCTTGGGAAGGCGATGGTCCTCCATTCTGGAGACGTGACCCACCCAGCGCAGCTGGATCTTCAGCAGCGTGGACCCGATGCTGTCGGCCTCTGGCATCTCGAGTACTTCGATGTTAGGGATGAAGTCGCTCCAATGAATGTTGAGGATGGAGCGGAGACAACGCTGGTAGAAGCGTTCTAGGAGCCGTAGGTGATGCCGGTAGAGGACCCATGATTCGGAGCCGAACAGGAGTGTGCGTATGACAACGGCTCTGTATACGCTTATCTTTGTGTGGTTTTTCAGTTGGTTGTTTTTCCAGACTCTTTTGTGTAGTCTTCCAAAGGTGCTATTTGCCTTGGCGAGTCTGTTGACTATCTCGTAGTCGATCCTTGCATCAGATGAAATGGTGCAGCCGAGATAGGTAAACTGGTTGACCGTTTTGAGTTTTGTGTGCCCGATGGAGATGTGGGGGGGGCTGGTAGTCATGGTGGGGAGCTGGCTGATGGAGGACCTCAGTTTTCTTCAGGCTGACTTCCAGGCCAAACATTTTGGCAGTTTCCGCAAAACAGGACGTCAAGCGCTGAAGAGCTGGCTCTGAATGGGCAACTAAAGCAGCATCTTCTGCAAAGAGTAGTTCACGGACAAGTTGGTCTTGTGTCTTGGTGTGAGCTTGCAGGCACCTCAGATTGAAGAGACTGCCATCCGTGCGGTACCGGATGTAAACAACGTCTTCATTGTTGAGGTCTTTCATGGCTTGGTTCAGCATCATGCTGAAGAAGATTGAAAAGAGGGTTGGTGATTTAACTAACCTAACTTAACCCCCTTCTAATTCTAAGCGCATGTGTGTGTAAGTTCAGCAAAGTTCTTTGGTTCACAGTCCAATCTCACTGGTTGTAGGCAATGCTTATACTGTGCACAGAAGTTAACATAAATAAAGTTCAACAAGCTTTGGTGCTTAACAGGTAAATGGTCTCTCTCTCTCTCTCCTCTCTCTCTCTTTCTCTCATTTTAAGGTATTTGTGTGTGACCTGCCCAAATACACCTTTCCCCATTTTTTTCCCAGACACCTCTATATACTCTTTCACAGATGTCTTTTGTGAAGTATTACTCAGTTTGTGAAGTGTAACCTTAACCTCACAATCTATTTCTTTTAAAGACATATTTTACCCATAACTATTCTAACATATCCCATAATAATTTCAGTACTGTAAAATGTGCTTGGCTAATCTAAAGGAATACAATACAGTAGAATGTCCTTGAGTCTTGTGCATGGTTCATTAATAGAGCAATCTAGAAATCTGACATTTTTCATGTAGGTTAGGTTGAGTATAAAAATGTACACTTTTTTTTCTAAAACCCATATAGGAGACCATCCATAACCATAAGCGGCCTAATTTTAATTTTCACCTTTGAAAGCTTGAAATTTTTCCCTATCTGTTGTTGAGGTACCAACTGAATGGTCTTGACCTAGAACTTTTGGTCTTTTTGAACCACCTAAAGAAACAAAGTTTGTGCACCAAACAGGAGACCAGATACACAATTTAAACCAGTTAGGTGAATATATTTTAGAAAAAAATTAACTTTAGAAAGATGCTAAAGAAACGCCTTAGAAACAGGTGACCCCCGTGTTACGGCCATTTAGTTTATGAAAATTCACTCCTACAAAATTTGCAGATGACTACTTAAAAGGATGAGATATGGAATAAAATTCACTCTCATAGAATCTATGTGAGTGGGTTCCCCCTCCCTTCCCTAAAACATGAAAGTCTGCAGACTCAATGATTGAAGTAAAAATAATACTGGAGAAACTCAGCAAGCCAAACAGGGCACTTTATATAGCAAAGATAAAGATGCATAACCAATATTTGGAGCCTGAGTTCTTTATCAAGGTATGAGCAAAATGTAGACAAGCACCTGAATGAAATAGTGGGGTGAGGGGCAAGCAAGATGTAGTAGTAGGGGAAGGAGCAATGTTTCACAGGCAAGATGGGGGGGGGGGGGGTCATTTTACGGAGGTCTTTAAAATGATCCAATACCATATATTTTCGCTTGTAAGACAACTGGCGTAAAAGCCCCTGCCCCCTCTTTAGCCTCATTTTGAGGGTTTTATGGTATATTCAGCATATAAGTCGACTCCAATTTTCTGGCTGCCTGAGGTGCCCAGTTGACCGGTGGAAAAGTCAACCCCCAAAGCTCATGATGCCTGAGATGGGCTGTTGACTGGCATGTGCATCGACCTCCATAGATCACACGGATTGATCTGCTGGGCATTGGCTTGAGGTGATTGCTATCAAAGAGAGTCCATCAACAAAATGCAGCACGCAGTGAAGATATGAAAGGAAATTTAAGTTGAAAGAATAGAAATGGCCAAGAAAACCAACAACTGTGCTGTTGTAAGAAAATTTAATGTACATGAGAAGTTGGTAAGAGATTGGAGGAAGAAGAGACTTAAAGAAACATACCAAAAAGCCCATGTTCTTTGAGAAAAAGGAATCACTCGTTGGCCAGGGTTAGAAAATCATGTTGCAGAATGGGTATGTGAACAGAGGCAAGATTGCTACAATCACCCAAAATGAAAAAAATAACTTTTTCACTTCAGTGGGCCGAGTTGCACCCAGACCTCAGTGACGATTTTGAGGCAGTGATGATATGAACAGGACATATCTGGTATTATGCCAAAAAACAAAAATTGGTCAGAAACTATCAAAAGATCTTTATCCTAAAGTTTGAAGTTTTCACCAGTTTATCATACGAGACCGGCTAAACACCAGTTTGCATTGGCAAATATCGGAAACGTGGATGAAACCACTATGAATTTCAACATGATGGGCAATAGTATAGTGGAATGGAAAGGTGTTAAAACTGCAAACCAGCAGTAAAGGCCACAAAAGGGCCAGGTTTTCCGTGGTGTAAATGTGCATGGTTGACGAGATAAAGTTAAGACCCATGGTAATGTTCAAATGCAAAATTAAACTGAAAATGAAATTCCCTGCAGGTTTTTTGTACATTTTCAAGAAAAAGGATGGATGGATGAAAATGGTGTAAAACTATGGATAGATGTGACGGATTATGTTATATTTTATATTGTATATAGATATGTTTTAAAGGAGATAAATTGTTGCAGGTTTTTTAGTGTAAGTCACATACAAACACTTCAAAACAGATGCAGGCACTGGGTACCTTTGCAAAAACTTTGAAGAGTGCCTATAAGGATTTCACAAGTAGGTGTTAATTGGGCATGTGGTGGAGTAATGGATTATTGTTTTGGAAAGTAACTCAGAAGATTAAGTCCGGAACCGCAGTCTGTCTGAATGCAGTTGACTGTTCTAAGAGGGTCATGTGGTTTTCTCTAGGGCATTTTAGATAAGCCCAAAAGTTGAGATGTAAAGGAGGAGAAACTTCACCAAAACACATAATCACCTACCTTTCTGAATGTACGGAGGAGGTCTCCGAGCTGCATATTCCAACCCCTCTCCGAGAGGGATAATCTCTGCAGTGCAGCCCTCCCGCCAATCAATTTGAATGTACAGGCTGGTGATGCTGTCAGCCCGTGACCCCTCTTCCCACTAACTCCTCTCCCTCCAAGTCAGGGGCGGCTGGGAGCCATCGGGGCAGTGGGGGCTGCCAGCGAGGGCCATTGGGAGGGCAGGCAGTGCGGGCTGGGACAGCCACAGCGGGCCGCTTCGGCCTTTGGGTCCACACTCTGCGGTTCAAAATGCTGCAGAGCAATGGCTTTCTTCCCTTCCCATAATTCCCCATGCAGCTGAAACTGTTCTGGGAACCATAGAGCGGTTTCAGCTGCATGGGGGATTATGGGCAGGGAAAACAGCCATTGCTCTGCCACATATTGATGACAGGTGGTGCTACGGCACCAGTCGCCTCATCTCTGTCGGATCCGGAGGGCTCTACGAGGCACCTCTGGATATTAATGGGATGCTGGAGCAGCCTTTTAGAGCTGCTGTCAGAAAGGTAAATTCCCATTTTTCAATCTGCTCTGCAGCCAGTCTCAAGGTGGAGGTTCTACATGAAATGGTCTTCTGAGTGAGAGAGAGAGAGAGAGAGAGAGAATTCGATTCTACAGTTTCAGCACCAGCTGGGGCTGGAACATGACAAACTGGCGGGAAAAAACCCATTTTGAAGACAGGTTGTGAGTTCTTAGTTCAGCCTGGTCAAAGCCCTTGTGGTCCATACAAGAGGAAAGGACTGGCTGCATAATGTTTCACTTGAATTAAGGGAAACAAAAAGGAACTCTGTGGTGAAAGAAAGAGGTTATCATCTGGAAAGCCCTGATGGAACAAGTTTCTTCGGGAAGACTCTGAAGTGGCTGTTCAGAAGGAATCAGTTGTGGGTGTCCAACGTGCAACAAGTCTTTCTCTGAAAATCGACAAGAATCTTCCTGAGTGGTAACCATTTACTTTTCAAGCACCAATGGCTGGTGAATTTCATAAATGTTAAATTCAGTGCACAGTACAAGAATCTCCTGATACCAGTGAACTTGGAATAGTGAGAAGTGAGATTCGACTGTGAATCAAAGAACTTTTCTGAACTTACACATTACATTCACCTGCGCTTAGAATTAGAAGGGGGTTAAGTTAATAGTGATAAGTTAAAGTTTGATCCTGTTTCACGTTTAAACTTTTGTTTAAGTAACCATTTGTGTTGGTGAATTTCTGTTGGTGCTGGGTTTTGGGATCCTCTGGGCCCATAACATTAGACAATGTGTGGAAAAGGCAGCCAGGCGGTTTACGCAAAGAATGGAATTTGCTGATATTTTTCATAGCCACTTAACTGAGAACATTAGCACTGCATAATACTTACATGGCGGTTATCCCGGTTAGTTTGAAGAACCTCTTGATGTCTGCATGAAGAAGCCATTCAAAGACCACGTACACGAGGAATGGACTACATGGATGTCGAGTGCAGAAAAGTAGTTTACAAAAGGTTGGCCAATCTGTGCTGAATCACTCGATATGCTGTGTAACTTTGTGCTCAAGACATGGGACAAAGTTGAAGTAGAGACTCTGATAAAATCATTTAAAAAGTGTGGTATCTCTGTGCAATTAATGGCACGGAAGATGATTTATCGTGGGACACTGACGACGAAGCTGAAACCACCTCATTAGATACAGACTGGAACCCATATAATGACTGTTTAAACAGTGAGAGTATGGATGTGCTTGTTGCCATCTTTCCTTTAGCCGATGATAGGGAGAGTGGCTTTGAAGGGTTCTAAATGTGTTGTTTTCAGACAATGATACAGATTTTGAAGGGTGCTAATAGCGTTGTTTTCAATAAAAATCTGTTACAGTTTTTTAAGGGTTGACTGATACTCCAAACTGTTTTTTTAAGGGTTAATTTATATGCTGGATCAGTGTGGATTGGATTTTGAGCTGAATTTTAAGATCTCCAAAGTACATCTGGCGAATAAATCTACCACCTTTTGTTTTTGGGTTTCACGACTTGTATGTAGAAATATACAGTAATTTTTTTGGATACTTCTGGTGGAATGACAAGTTCAAAGACAAATCACGATTACCTTGGCCATGGCATCATCAGGCACTACTTCAACACTTTTTAAAAAGGGCAAAACTGCACATTTGGTTTTTAAACTATCACACCAGCAAAACTAATAATCAAGCTTGGGGATCTGGGTTTGTTCATCTCTCTTCAACTGGATTATTTAATTTCATCAGAAGCACTCCCCAATCAGTGTGTATTGACATCACCTCATGATCAGTTGTCGACATGTGACTACCTGCTCAGTTCCTTCTTCACGCATGCGGCCAAGTTTTGCTCCAATGCAACCTATAAATTTGCTGACCACACTGCCATTGTTAGCTTAGTAATTAGAAAAGATGAGTCTAGATATAGGATGTAAATGAAGAATTTGGTTTTATAGTTGCCAGAACAGCAATCTGCTCTCAACGTCAGGAAGCCCAAGAAGTTTATTGTGGAAAGGGGAGTACAAGGAACCATGCACCTGCCTGGATGGCGGTGAAGAAAGTTTGTAGCTTCAGGCTCCAGGAGACGCAATGGAGGACCTCTTGTGAAGAAGGTACACCAGCACCTCAATTTTCTTAGAAGTCTGAGGAGATTTAGTATCACAACCAGCTTTGAGAATTCTAGTGCTCAGGAATACAGATGGACTACTCCTGTTCCAATTTCTTATGTTTTTATAACAGTACATTTCAACCTTGGCATGTTTCCTTGTGCAGTGCATTGATTGACATCTGGGCACTCATAAAAGAATATGTACAACATGAAGTATATAAGCCCAACAGTATTTCACCTATTAAATTCTCCAGATAATTTATCTAATGGGGACCCATAATTAACTATTTCAGTGCAATTTTATGCAGATACAAATGTCCAATGCATTACATGTTTGGTTTCTCCATTATACAGCTGATTTATGGTTCACAATCTCTGAAGAATTATGTTAGCGAATTAATGTTATTTTTTTAATCCTAAAGTCAATATAAAATTTTCTCTTCAATATTTGAATTTAAAATTTAAAAGTAGACACAGCATGGTAACGGGCCTTTTCAGCCCACGAGCCGACGCCGCCCAATCACGTTTTGGAGAGTGGGAGGAAACTGGAGCCCTCAGGCAAAACCCACACAGACATGGGGAGAACATACAAATCCTTACAGATAGCATGGGATTGGAAATCTGGTCCCGATCGTTGGCACTGTAACAGCGTTGTGCTAACCGTGCCTCCCATGTGTTTTATTAGTAATGCTGGAGATGTGTTTTAAAATGTTAAATGTGATGATGGAAGAAGTTGTTAGTCAAACTGTATTTAGTTGAAATGCTCTAAAATTTATTTTATTTTTAGTTGCAGATGAATTCATTGCACATTGGAAAAGAAAGAGATAGTGCATCTGAGGAGAGGAACGGAAAGGTAGCTTTGCTGGCACAAAAGAGTCTGTTTGCAAAATCACGAGTGAGAAACGATAGGAAAAGGAAGTGATTGAAGGAAATGTAAGAGAATTATTTACCTAATCACTCATATCTATAAAGACCCTTTTTACAATATTTCCATTTCTTTTTTCAGATTTCAGAGCATTTTAAAAAATGTTTGCATTCTGAGGTTAATATGGGTATAATATTTGGATATTAAAGTGGAGCAAACTAATAGTTTTAAGAGTTTCAATATTCATTTAACCTTAGATAGTGGGAGGCCATGTGAAAAAACTAGTCATTGATGCCATCTCTCCGTTTCTTCCTCTTCATCCGCCTCACATCCTCTTTGTCCGCCTCACCTCCTCTTCGTCCGCCTCACCTCCTCTTCGTCCGCCTCACCTCCTCTTCGTCCGCCTCACCTCCTCTTCGTCCGCCTCACCTCCTCTTCGTCCGCCTCACCTCCTCTTCGTCCGCCTCACCTCCTCTTCGTCCGCCTCACCTCCTCTTCGTCTGCCTCACCTCCTCTTCGTCCGCCTCACCTCCTCTTCGTCCGCCTCACCTTTTTTCCTCCACCTCTCTTCGTCCCTTCTACTTCTCCTCCTCCTCTTCCCCGCCTCTCCTCCTTCTCTATCCCAGCTCTCCTCCTCCCCCTCTCCTCCTCACCTCTTCCTCCTCCTCCCCCTGTCCCTTCCTTATCATGGTCGTCTCGGTTGGCCTTGTGGTTAGCGCAACGCCGTTGCAGCACCATCAATTGGGACCGGTGTTCAAATCCCGCGCTGTCTGTAAGTAGTTTGTACATTCGCTCCGTGTCTACATGTGTTTTCCCAGGGGCCTCCAGTTTCCTCCCACCATTTGAAACTTACTGGGGGTATAGGTTAATAGGGTGAAAGTTGGGAGGCACCAATTTTAGATATACTTTTCTCTATGTCTTTAAAAAAAACCCAAAAAAAGGAAAAATTTCTAGGTCTAAATCCTATCCAATAGCAAATGTGGCACTTTGATCAGTAGGACAGTTGGGTTTTAAGAAAACACCTATTAATAAAGAGGATGGAGTAGTGGTGAATAGAGCTGAAAGTTGTTGTAGGTTACAGGATGCAGAGTTGGGCAGAAAAGTGACAGATGGAATTCAATCCAGGTAAGTGTGAGGTGATGCATTTAAGATTGAGTACAGGGTTAATGGCTGGATACTTAACAGTGTGGAGTCCAAATCCATGGTTCTCTCCAAGTTGCCACGCAGGTTGATAGCATAGTTAAGAAGGCCTATGAGATGTTAGGCTTCATTTATAGGGGGATTGAGTTCAAGAGTCTAGAGGTCATGTTGTAACTCTACAAATCTCTAGGAAGGATGCATAAGCTATAGAGAGGGTGCAGAAGTGATTTACCAGGATGTTTCCTGGATTGAAATACAAGTCTTATGAGGCAAGGTTAGCTTGTTGTGGCTTTTTTGTCTTTGGAGCACAGAAGGATGTGAGGAGATGAGGTCTACAAGATTCTGAGAAGCATAGATAAGGTGGACAGCCAGCACCTTTTTTCCAGGTCAGGAATAGCAAACACCAGGAGATATTTCTACATAGCCAAGAAAGCCCAGCAGCACCTCTACTTCCTGCGAAGGCTGAGAAATCTCCCACCCTCCATCCTCACTACATTCTACAGAGTATGTATCGAGAGCAACTGTATCACCCCCTGGTTTGGAAGCCGTTGCTCTTCGGACCGCAAGACTCTGCGGAGGATAGTGAAATCAGCAGAAAAGATCATCGGGGGCTTCTTCCTACCATGACAGACATCTACAACACTCGATGCAGGTGAAATGCAATAAACATTGTGAAGGACTCCACACACCCCTCAAGTAAACTGTTCTCCTTTCTGCCATCTGGTAGGAGGTGCTGCAGCACTCGGACTCTTGCATTCAGATTGGGCAGGAGCTTTTTCCCCAAGCCATTAGATTCCTGAGTCCCCAGAACATTTGGGGACTGGTACTGTGTATTGTTAACGTACAAGTCTTAATATTTAAAATGTGTTGAATTTCTATTCTAACCTATATTTTTGTAAATATGCTCTGTGGTGCTGGAGAAACATTATCTTGTCTGAACGACAAATAAAGATGACTTGACTTGAAGGGAGGAAAGTTTAGAGGAGATGTCAGGAGTTAAGTTTTTTTTCTACACAATGATTTGTGAGTGCTTGGAATGTCTTGGTGGTGTGGAGGCTGAAATATTAGCAGCATTTAAGAGACTCTTGGACAGGCATATGAATAAAAGAAAAATAGAGGTTTGCAAGGTTTTCCTTTTTTGAAATGAATATATGGGTTGGCAGAACATTGAGCGATGAAGGGCCTCTACTGTGTTATTTTGTTCTATGTTCTAACTCACCACTAATGCAGTCACGCATACAACTTAAATATACATTTCACCTTGTGTAGAACGATTACAGTCTTTCAAAATTGAACTTAATTTTTTTCTCTCTAATTCCATTTGAACACTCGAAATGTGAATTTGAAAGTTGAAATTTCTGACTGACTAACAAATTTAGTTCTTGTTAAGCTAAACAGTTAGAATGACAGATAACAATATGTCAGAGGCAAATTAATAAGAGTGGGTGAGTGGCTAGTACATGCAGTTCATCTGATTAAAGATGAGGTAAAAGACAGAATTCTGTGGACACTTTGGTTGAAGTAAAAACACACAATGCTGGAGAGACTCAGTAGTCAAACAGTGTCCTTTAAGGCAGAGACACATAACTGACGTTTCAGGATTGAGCCCTTCATCAAAGTATGAAAAAAATCCTATTGAGCATCAGAATAAAATAGTGGGAAGGAGCTGATAAGTAGAGAAGGGAGGGAGGTGACAGCAGCACTGAGGGGAAGGAGGTGGAAAGGAAGGGCTTTTGTGTTGGTGAAAGAACTGGAAAGGCAGGAAATGGGGGAGGGGGAAGAAAAGACAAGCAGGTTTAATGGAGAGCAGTGAAGTCAATGTTCATGCCATCTGGCTGGAGGGCGCCCAGACAAAAAATAAGGTGTTGTTCCTCCAATATGCAGGTGGTCAGGGTGAGATAGTACATAAGGCCATGGACAGACGTGAACGTGGGAGGGTGACCCAGAATTAAAATGTTGGCCACTGGGAGGTCACTGTGATTTTGCAGATGGAGAGGAGGTGCTGAGCGAAGCGATCTCACAGTCTGCGACCGGTCTCCAATGTAGAGAATGCCACAAAGGATGCACTGGAAGCAGTAAATAAGTCCTCTTTATGTACAGGTGAAGTGTTGCTGATCATGGAAGCCTGTTTGGGGCCTCAGACTGTGGTGAGGGAGGAGGAGTGGAAGCAAGTGTTGTACCTCCTGTGGGCACAGGGGAAGCTGCCAGAGATGCAGTGGGTGGGGAGGGATGAGTGCACAAGGGAATAGCAGAGGGAGCGGTCCCTGTGGAAGGCCGAGAGAGGAGGAGTGAGAAAGATGTGTCTAGTGCAGGGGATTCTGTACTAAGTGCCGGAAATTCCGATGGATGACGTAGAAGCTGGTGAGGAGGTAGGTAAGGATGAGGGGATTTCAATGTTGGTTGCATCTGGGGGCAGAGTGGGCCATGGTAGATGAGCGGGAAATAGAGGAGATGTGGGTGAGGGCTGAATTGATAGTGGTGGAGGAGAAGCCACGTTTGTGGAAGAAGGCAGACATTTCAGAAGCTCTGGACTGGAAGACTTCATCTTGGGAACTGATGCGGCCGAAATGGAGAAATTGAGAGAACAGGATGGAATCCTTGCAGGAGGCAAGAGTGTGAGGAATTATAATATAATTCAGGTAGTTGTGGGAGTTGGAAGGTGTATAGTATACGTCAGTGGAAAGCTGGTCTCCAGGAAGGGGAGAGTGATATCGGAGATGGACCAAGTGAGTTTGAACTCTGGGTGAAAGTTGGATATGAAGTGGATGAAGTTGACAAGCTCATTGTGGATGTATGAGGAAGCCCCAATGAAGTTGTCTGTATACCGGAGGAGGCATTGGGGGGTGGTCTTGCCTGTGTAGGCTTGCAGTATGGATTGCTCCACAAAGTCTACAAACAGGCACACGTAGCTGAGACCCATGCGAGTACCCATGGCTACTCTTTTAATTTGGAGGAAGTGGGATGTGTGAAGAAGTTATTGAGGGTGAGGACAGGTTCTGCCAGACAGAGGAGGATGGGAAAGAGGGTGACTGGTTGGCTCTTTGGTCTAGGAAGAAGCAAGTGTTTTCAGACCTTCTGTGTAGGGGATGTAAAGGGATTGGACATCCATCGTGAAGATAAGGTGGTCTGGTTCAGGGAATCTGAAGTTGTTGAGGAGATAGAAGGCATGCGAGATGTCACAGATGGAGGTTGGGAAGGATTGGACCAGGGGAGAAAGGATAGAGTCAAGTTAGGATGAAATGAATTTGGTGGGACAGGAGCAGGCAGAAACAATGGGTCTACCCAGGTGGTTGGGTTTGTGCATCTTGGGTAGGAGGTAGAAATGGGCATTGTGGGAGTGGGAGAGAATGAGGTTGGTAGCCATGGGGGGGGGGGGGTGGAATGGGTGACAAGAGGTGGTGATGAGGTTTGAGATGGTTTTGGAGACAATGGTTTGATGTTTGGTGGTAGGATCCTGTGGGAGGGGTCAATTAAGAGGTGTCTGAGAGCTGTCAACTGGCCTCGGCAAGATAGTGGTCAGTGCATCAGACCACAACTGCCCCACCCTTGTCGGTGGGTTGAAGATGAAATTGTTACAGAGAGAGTGGAGGGCAAAGCGTTCTGAGGTGGTGAGGTTGGAATATGAGAGGGGGGTAGTAAAGTTGAGATGGTTGATGTTTCAGCGGCAGTTGGAAAAGATTAAATTTGAAGTGGTACATTTTGGGGGTAAAGGAATATTTAAGATTTTACATTTTATTTGCTACAAATATATTAGGTATTAAGTCAAATTTATTGCCATCTGATTGCATAAGTACAACCCAATGAAACAGCGTTCTTCGGTACTTGGTGCAAAACATGTAGACACATAGCCAGACAGGACATAGACAATGCAGTCATGCATACAAATTAAATAAATATATATTGATTCATGAATATATATCTCTTGGATGGTTAGTGTAAGCAGTTCCTTTGGTCATCCAGCATCATCACTGCATGTGGGAAGAAGCCATTTCTCAGCCTGGTTCAGGCTCTGGTATGCCTATATCTCTTTCCTGATGGGGATAGCTAAAAGATGCTGTGTAAATTTTCAATTTGAAAATCACTGCTGTTTTTGCAACCATATTATGCAATAGCTTGTGAGCTGATTTCTATCATTTTCAAAAGTATCCAATTGTCCAGAAAACACAGTGGGATTGTGAAAGATGTTATGTAAGCACACATTCTTTCAGATAAGTACAGGTCAACTGACAATTTGAAGATGACTTGGTTTCTTTTAACTGTGCGTTATGACACAGGTAATTTTTTAAAATGAGGTGGGCAAAAAAAAATGACTTCAGGTATACCCCACTTTATGTAAGTAGAGTGTTCCTATTATGACAGATTGTTATATTTTATATTGTATATGGATATGTTTTAAAGGAGATAAATTGTGGCATGTTTTTAGTGTCGGTCACATACAAACACTTCAAAACAGATCTCATTTAAAATGCCAGAGCTCTGCTCAAGCCAGACAGTCCAGGCTCCGAGTGCCTTTGCACAAACTTTGAAGAGTGTCTTTCAGGACTTCACAAGTTGGTGTTAATTGGACACATTGTGGAGTAATGGATTATTGTTTTTGGAAAGCAAAGGACTCAGAAGATTAGATCCTGAGCTACAGTTTGTCTGAATGCAGTTGGCTGTTCATGTGGTTTTCTCTGTGTGTGGGAGGGGGTGTGTTTGTGCGAGAGAGACAGAGAGAGAGAGAGAGAGAGAGAATTCAGTTCTACAGTTCTCAGCAGCAGCTGGGACTGGAACAGAACAATGAACTTGTTGGATACAATTCCTTATCATACACACACCCCCACTACTATAATCCAAATAAAATAAAATGAAAATCAAAGCAAAATATTCTAACAGAGCAAAAAAACAAACTGCTGGAGGAACTCAGCAGTCAAGCAATATCTGCGAAGGCAAGGGGATGGCCATCATTTCTCTTCGTCAAGGCCTCCAGCAGTTTTTTTAAAAATCCTCATTCCTGCATCTGCATTCTCTTATAAACACATTGTTTCATTTCACAGTAAAAGTTGTACCTCTCTCATCCAGCATTCTGTGGTCCAGCACAGTTGAATCTGCTGCTGTTAGAACAAACTCTACTCCCAGCTCAGGACTCGAACCCTGGTCCTGATCACTGGTGCTGCAAAGGCATTGTACTCTCTGCTATGCTAACCGCGCCACCCCACAGAATTAGTTCCTGTTTTTAGCTTTGTTCTACCTTTGACATTATATAGAGGATTCCCTTAGGGATAAATTTCTATTTTTCAGCATTTTCTGTCGCCCGGCAATGGCCAGGTCTCAACGCCGCCAGATTAAAGAGGTACAACCTATACTGAAAATAAGCATACCAGGTTATCTGGTTATTTTTAAGTTTGTCATTCACAAAAATATGCAGTGCACAAACTAGCTGTCCACAATTATAGGGCTGTGACAGGTGTCCTACCAATGCAAGTTTACTCTCTCCAGAAAAAAGGATGATGTAAAAAAAAATCTTTCAGTCTAATAACAGAAATCAAATCTCTCTACTCATTATCCACTGGTTACTAAAGATTTTTTTTCTTATCATGGTGGTAGAGATTTTGAAATTGATTGCAGCACTTTCAAGCAACAGCTAAATGTTTTGTTGTAAAATAGAATCACAGAATGCCATCGACCGTCTATACAGAATCAGCTGACAAACACAATTATCAAGTGTAGATTGATCCACAGTTAGCAAAATACAATTTAAAATGACCAGAAACTTAAATTAATACCAAATAACTAAAGTGCAACAAAGGAATGGAACAGAGTGGAGGAAAGGTGATCAGCTTTTTATCACAAGCATTTATAGTGAAAGAACTGCTAAATTTGTCATTCTTCCAATATAAATAGCATGAAAATAATAAACATGATTCTGTCTTCATAAAAATAGTACTATCCCCATTAAGAGATGATAGTAAGGCATTATAATTTTGTTACACAATCATAATTAATGCAACAGTAAATAATTATAGTGTAGCACTCATCTTGTGACACATTTCTCCAGAAGCTGCTAAGACTACAATTCTATCAGCATGTTAATTGAAACTGACTAATCTATCAATATTAGCTTCAGTTTTAAGTGATTTTTACTTGGACAAAAAAAATGCATTTTTCCCACCATGTTCAGATATTTTTCTTAGCTATGATTAGTTTTCAAGATTAGGATTTAAGCCCCCCCCCAAAATCCAAGCAAATCACTTGTTTCCAAATGTACTTCACGAAGATGTCGCATGCTATTCCATCCCATTTTTGGAGTGGTTCTCTCCTGTCACGATATCCTCTCACCTCATCTATCAGATGAAAAATGCATCAACTTGAAAAACAAACTTTCAGATTCAAGCAGTTTCTTTCCTGCTCTTCTTGACTCTTGAATGGATCCCTCTTTGCCCCTGCACTGTTTAACAGAACTTTTCTCTCTGACCTGCAGTTTGTCCAAGTAACACGACACCCTGCACATTTTAGATTTATTATAACACTACACATTTTTGTTTTATTACTGCACTACCTGCTACACTGAAGTATGGGTTAACCTGCCTGTAAAGCATGCAAAACAAAGATTAAAAGTAACAGCTCGTAGTATACCTCATAGTATTCTTTGGCTTGGCTTCGCGGACGAAGATTTATGGAGGGGGTAAATGTTCACGTCAGCTGCAGGCTCGTTTGTGGCTGACAAGTCCGATGCGGGACAGGCAGACACGGTTGCAGCGGAAAATTGGTTGGTTGGGGTTGGGTGTTGGGTTTTTCCTCCTTTGTCTTTTGTCAGTGAGGTGGGCTCTGCGGTCTTCTTCAAAGGAGGTTGCTGCCCACTGAACTGTGAGGCGCCAAGATGCACGGTTTGAGGCGATATCAGCCCACTGGCGGTGGTCAATGTGGCAGGCACCAAGAGATTTCTTTAGGCAGTCCTTGTACCTCTTCTTTGGTGCATCTCTGTCACGGTGGCCAGTGGAGAGCTCGCCATATAACACGATCTTGGGAAGGCGATGGTCCTCCATTCTGGAGACGTGACCCACCCAGCGCAGCTGGATCTTCAGCAGCGTGGACTCGATGCTGTCGGCCTCTGCCATCTCGAGTACTTCGATGTTAGGGATGAAGGCGCTCCAATGAATGTTGAGGATGGAGCGGAGACAACGCTGGTGGAAGCGTTCTAGGAGCCGTAGGTGATGCCAGTAGAGGACCCATGATTCGGAGCCGAACAGAAGTGTGGGTATGACAACGGCTCTGTATACGCTTATCTTTGTGAGGTTTTTCAGTTGGTTGTTTTTCCAGACTCTTGTGTAGTCTTCCAAAGGCGCTATTTGCCTTGCTATCTCGTTGTCGATCCTTGCATCTGATGAAATGGTGCAGCCGAGATAGGTAAACTGGTTGACCGTTTTGAGTTTTGTGTGCCCGATGGAGATGTGGGGGGGCTGGTAGTCATGGTGGGGAGCTGGCTGATGGAGGACCTCAGTTTTCTTCAGGCTGACTTCCAGGCCAAACATTTTGGCAGTTTCTGCAAAACAGGACGTCAAGCCCTGAAGAACTGGCTCTGAATGGGCAACTAAAGCGGCATCGTCTGCAAAGAGTAGTTCACGGACAAGTTTCTCTTGTGTCTTGGTGTGAGCTTGCAGGCGCCTCAGATTGAAGAGACTGCCATCCGTGCGGTACCGGATGTAAACAGCGCCTTCATTGTTGAGGTCTTTCATGGCTTGGTTCAGCAGGGTTGGTGCGAGAACACAGCCTTGCTTCACGCCATTGTTAATGGAGAAGGGTTCAGAGAGCTCATTGCTGTATCTGACCCGACCTTGTTGGTTTTCGTGCAGTTGGATAGCCATGTTGAGGAACTTTGGGGGGCATCCGATGCGCTCTAGTATTTGCCAAAGCCCTTTCCTGCTCACGGTGTCGAAGGCTTTGGTGAGGTCAACAAAGGTGATGTAGAGTCCTTTGTTTTGTTCTCTGCACTTTTCTTGGAGCTGTCTGAGGGCAAAGACCATGTCAGTAGTTCCTCTGTTTGCGCGAAAGCCACACTGTGATTCTGGGAGAATATTCTCGGCGACACTAGGTATTATTCTATTTAGGAGAATCCTAGCGAAGATTTTGCCTGCAATGGAGAGCAGCGTGATTCCCCTGTAGTTTGAGCAATCTGATTTCTCACCTTTGTTTTTGTACAGGGTGATGATGGTGGCATCACGTAGGTCCTGAGGCAGTTTTCCTTGGTCCCAACAAAGCTTGAAAAACTCATGCAGCCATCTTCAGCGCAAACACTCAAAAGCCTTTTTTAGCTCTTACTATTGCCTGGAACTTGAGGCTGAAATGTAATATATGTTCAAGAACATATATTACACAAAATTGTCTTCTGCCTGTTGTTAGGCAGACTAAGAGTCACTATTAGTGTCGCCTGGCACCCCTTACAATAAGGGAGAGGGCAAAAGAGAGTCCCTTCAGAGAAAAATGTTATAGTCGGGCCCTTCAGCTCATGATGTTGTGCCAACCTACTCCACAAAAATCTAATCCTTTCCTACTTTACACACCCATAGCTCTCTATTTTTCTTACATCCATGAGCCCATCTCCTATTAATTGTTCCTATTGTACCAGACTCTACCACCATTCCCCCTTGTGCATTTAAATTAAAAACTTGCCTCTGACTTTTCTCCACTCACCATTCCAGTATCTGATTGTTTGGAATCTTGAAGTTTGGTATTTGTCTCACTCTTTAGTCCAGAATAAAACCACATGTGTATCCAGAGCCAAGGAACAGAAGTGTGTCCAGGGCCAGTGTATGGCCTATTAGCTAGATTGGGTGTGCACGAACAGGCAGGTTTGGGATATGGGATAGAGATAGGCTTTTTCCACTGTTATGAGCCCAGAGGACCCCATAACCCAGCAGCAATAAATGTTCACCAAGACAAATGGTTGCTTAAGCAAAAGTTGCTTTTAATTATTTTTAAACATGAAAACATCACACTTTAACTTAACTAACCTAACTTAACCCCCTTCTAATTCTAAGTGCACGTGTATGTAATGTGTGTGTAAATTCAGAAAAGTTATTTGATTCACAGTCTAATCTCACTTCTCATTCCTCTAAATTCACTAGTTGCAGGCAATTCTTATACTGTGCACAGAACTTTACATTTATGAATTTCACCAGGCTTTGGTGCTTGAAAGGTAAATGGTTACTCCTTAGAAGGTTCTTGTCGGTTTTCAGAGAGAGATTTGTTATTCTAGGACATCCACAACTGATTTACTTCCATCAGCCACTTCAGTGTATTGCTGACGAAACTTGCCCCCTCAGGGTTTTCCAGATGATAACTTATTTCTTTCGGGTCACCACAGAGTTCCTTTTTGTTTCTCTTATTTCAAGTGAAACATTAGACAGCCTGTCCTCTCCTCTTGGATGAACCAAAGGGCTTTGACCAGGCTGAACTAAGAACTCATAACCCATCTTCCAAAAGGGCTTTTCCACAAGCTTGCCAACTTGCCCTGTTCCAGTCCCAGCTGCTGGTCTTACAGACTGATCTCTCTGTCTCTCTCTCTCTCTAACGAGTGAACACACAGAGAAAGTCTCTTTTACTCTCTCTGCTTGCAAAACTACATGGCTCTCTTAGAATGTAAGTTCCCTTTTCGTAAGGAACAATCCATTAGTGAAGTCACTTGGCATTCTCCAAAGCTTTTGCAAATGATCTGAGGCCCCAACATGTCTAGCATTAGCAGAGCTCCAGTATTTTAAATGAGATCTGTTTTAAAGTGTTTGAATGAGACCTACACTAACAAACCCTGCTGTAATTTATCTCCCAAAAACATATCTATATACTCTGTCACACCATCGATGAAAGGTGAGATATAAACCAGAGGTGAAAGGGGAAAGTAAGAAGTTCCCCCTAAACCTTTCCCCTTTCACCCTTAACTCAAGAGGATGATGGGAGTGTGGAAAGAACTTCCAGCTGAAATGGTAAATGTGGGCTCAATTTTAACATTTAAAAAGAATTTGGACTGGTATGTGGATGGGAGAGGTATGGAGGGCTTTGAGCTAGCTGCAGGTCAGTGGGACTAGACAAAAAAAAATGGTTCAGCACAGACAAGAAGGGATGAGGTGGCCTGTTTCTGTGCTGTAATTATTCCATGGTTCCATGGATTCCAGTAGTTAGAAATATAGAAAGTTTTTTGGCTGGAGCTGGACACCCTGTATGTTTTATGCTTCCACTAAATACACAGGGTTCACTAGCAAATTTATCGTGTGATTAAGATTTGGAAATAAATAAGAGGAATATCTGGTTGTCCTACACCATCAAAGTCTGAGTGATACCAGGTTATTGGAATTTTAACGTGTATTTTGTTACCTTTGATTTGAAGATAAATTCTACATTAGACAAACAAAAATTCAAATGGAATATGAAGTGACTGAGTTGATCAAAACTGCTTCTGCAAATTATATATCCTCTATCTTATCTACCCTATCGTAAGCTTAATTTTATCCATTAACTTTATTTGGAAATTTTTCTATAAATATATTTCTTGGTTCACGAATGTTAATTTAGAAAGCGTGCATTTTTTTTCCTGCATTTTTCATCTTTTCCATCTCACTGTTCTATCTTGGACCTGTACTTGTTCTATCAGGCCAGAAGTATAACCATTCAGAAGAGTTCATATCACAGAATATACATATCCCCATATTTTCTGGATATATACTGGATTCATTTTGAACAAGTTAATCCTTCCATCTCACTGAGTTTTGAAGTAAATATATTTTGTGTCCTACTCCTCAAAATAGGAGTTGATTATTTATCCTGTTGTGCACCATGTATGGCCTTTTGGCTACTTTCAACCTGTACAATATTTCCCTTTGGCCCATCATTTTACTGAGAAAGTGAATATTGAAATGGGTTAAAATGAAAATACATGGACAAATAACCCCAAACAAGCCTGATCAGTCCACAGTGTTATGATGATAGAATCAAAAGTTCCAACCAATTAGACACTCTGACAGAATCATCAGTTGCCATATTGCAGCTTGCTACCTTTTTAAATGATAAAGGAAATTTAACATCCATGTTGGATATTTGCTGCAGTAATTTAAACTGCATCACAGTATGGTATGGGGACATCAATACCCCCGAGTGTAAAGCCCTGCAAAAGGTAGTGAACGCTGCCCAGGACATTACAGGCAAAACCTCCCACTATCAAGAACATCTACAGGGAATGCTGCAGTCAGAAAGCAGCAGGTATCAAGGATAACCAGCACACACACTGTTCTTGTTCTCACTGCTGCCATCAGGAAAGAGGTACAGGTGCCACAAGACTCACATCACCAGGTTCAGGAACAGCTGCTACCCCTCCACTATCAGACTCCTCAACAACAAACTCAATCAGACTCACTTAGGGACTCTTGTGCACTTAATTGATTTCTTTACCCCTCCACTATCAGACTCCTCAACAACAAACTCAATCAGACTCATTTAGGGACTCTTACGTGTGCACTTAATTGATTTCTTTTTAAATTCTCTGTATTGCACAGTTTACATTTGTTACCACTTTACAGTTCTTTATTTGTTTACTTTTGCACTACCAATAAGTGGTAATTCTGCCTCGCCTGCAGAAAAAGAATCTCAGGGTTGTATGTGACTGACAATAAATCGGAATCTCTTACCCAATATTAATTTTGGTTATCAAGTATCTCACTAGTCACTAGATTTAAATCAAATGATTGATCTGGCATCAGTTACCGCTTGACATTTGTGCCAAGTTTCTACTATTCTCCATGTAGGTTTTACTACTGCTCGTGAAATGTTGGATCTGACATTTAGAATATTTTCTCTTTTCACAGCATCTCCAACCAATGGAAATAGATTATCCACCTTACTAGTTCCCCTTAAAATGTTGAAAATTTAAAATAAGACATCAAATCAAAATTTTGATGTCTATTACAAATTATTTTGGTTTCATGACATATTCGTGACAATAAACTATAATTTTTTTTCCCCCTGCTCCATTTTTGGGGTTCCTAACATCTGCCACTTTTTTGCTTTTTTTTTGTTGCTCATAACTGTAAGGGTCGGGTTCTGGCTTTTAAAATGCTACTTCGCTTTTACAGTTTCCCTTGTGTCTTTAGTGTTGTTCTGCCTCTTTAGCATTTCAAATAATTCTGGATTAAAGATATTTTTTTAAAGTATCTATTTATAATAGTTTTCATTGCCCAGAAGTCTATCTTTATCAAATTGAACGACATTTATTGAATATAGTATTTAATTGTTAAAATTAAATATGGGAGCTGGCAATGCTATCATTGTTCCTCCCTAGTTGCTCGTTAACCTTCAGAATATTATAAAATATACTTAAGACACGATTAGATGCATTTCTGGTAGATAATTATGAAGAAAAAGCAGGTCGGTGGAATTGAGTCTACGATCTTATTGAATGGTGGAGCAGGCTCAGCAGGCCGTATGGCTTGCCCTGGTCCTATTTCTTAAGTTCTTACAGGCTCTGATGTTACCATGTGTCCTTAGTAACAGAGGTTGAATGTTTAAGAAGTAAAGTATGAAAGTCTGTAGACGCCATAGTTGAAGTAAAAATACAATGTTGGTGAAACTCAGCAGGTCAAATCGTGTCCTTTATCTTTCTTTGGCTTGGCTTCACAGACGAAGATTTATGGAGGGGGTAAAAAGTCCATGTCAGCTGCAGGCTCGTTTGTGGCTGACAAGTCCGATGCGGGACAGGCAGACACGATTGCAGCGGTTGCAAGGGAAAATTGGTTGGTTGGGGTTGGGTGTTGGGTTTTTCCTCCTTTGCCTTTTGTCAGTGAGGTGGGCTCTGCGATCTTCTTCAAAGGAGGTTGCTGCCCGCCAAACTGTGAGGCGCCAAGATGCACGGTTTGAGGCAATATCAGCCCACTGGCGGTGGTCAATGTGGCAGGCACCAAGAGATTTCTTTAGGCAGTCCTTGTACCTTTTCTTTGGTGCACCTCTGTCACGGTGGCCAGTGGAGAGCTCGCCATATAACACGATCTTGGGAAGGCGATGGTCCTCCATTCTGGAGACGTGACCCATCCAGCGCAGCTGGATCTTCAGCAGCGTGGACTCGATGCTGTCGACCTCTGCCATCTCGAGTACTTCGACGTTAGGGATGTAAGCGCTCCAATGGATGTTGAGGATGGAGCGGAGACAACGCTGGTGGAAGCGTTCTAGGAGCCGTAGGTGGTGCCGGTAGAGGACCCATGATTCGGAGCCGAACAGGAGTGTGGGTATGACAACGGCTCTGTATACGCTTATCTTTGTGAGGTTTTTCAGTTGGTTGTTTTTCCAGACTCTTTTGTGTAGTCTTCCAAAGGCACTATTTGCCTTGGCGAGTCTGTTGTCTATCTCATTGTCGATCCTTGCATCTGATGAAATGGTGCAGCCGAGATAGGTAAACTGGTTGACCGTTTTGAGTTTTGTGTGCCCGATGGAGATGTGGGGGGGCTGGTAGTCATGGTGGGGAGCTGGCTGATGGAGGACCTCAGTTTTCTTCAGGCTGACTTCCAGGCCAAACATTTTGGCAGTTTCCGCAAAGCAGGACGTCAAGCGCTGAAGAGCTGGCTCTGAATGGGCAACTAAAGCGGCATCATCTGCAAAGAGTAGTTCACGGACAAGTTTCTCTTGTGTCTTGGTGTGAGCTTGCAGGCGCCTCAGATTGAAGAGACTGCCATCCGTGCGGTACCGGATGTAAACAGCGTCTTCATTGTTGGGGTCTTTCATGGCTTGGTTCAGCATCATGCTGAAGAAGATTGAAAAGAGGGTTGGTGCGAGAACACAGCCTTGCTTCACGCCATTGTTAATGGAGAAGGGTTCAGAGAGCTCATTGCTGTATCTGACCCGACCTTGTTGGTTTTCGTGCAGTTGGATAATCATGTTGAGGAACTTTGGGGGACATCCGATGCGCTCTGGTATTTGCCAAAGCCCTTTCCTGCTCACGGTGTCGAAGGCTTTGGTGAGGTCAACAAAGGTGATGTAGAGTCCTTTGTTTTGTGCTCTGCACTTTTCTTGGAGCTGTCTGAGGGCAAAGACCATGTCAGTGGTTCCTCTGTTTGTGCGAAAGCCGCACTGTGATTCTGGGAGAATATTCTCGGCGACACTAGGTATTATTCTATTTAGTAGAATCCTAGCGAAGATTTTGCCTGCAATGGAGAGCAACGTGATTCCCCTGTAGTTTGAGCAGTCTGATTTCTCGCCTTTGTTTTTGTACAGGGTGATGATGGTGGCATCACGAAGATCCTGAGGCAGTTTACCTTGGTCCCAACAAAGCTTGAAAAACTCATGCAGTTTGGCATGCAGAGTTTTGCCGCCAGCCTTCCAGACTTCTGGGGGGGATTCCATCCATACCTGCTGCTTTGCCACTTTTCAGTTGTTCAATTGCCTTATATGTCTCATCCAGGGTGGGAACCTCATCCAGCTCTAGCCTTAGGGGCTGTTGAGGGAGCTGGAGCAGGGCGGAATCTTGGACTGAGCGGTTGGCACTGAAAAGAGATTGGAAGTGTTCTGACCATCGGTTGAGGATGGAGATTTTGTCGCTGAGGAGGACTTTGCCGTCTGAGCTGCGCAGCGGGCTTTGGACTTGGGGTGAGGGGCCGTACACAGCCTTTAGAGCCTCGTAGAAACCCCTGAAGTCGCCAATGTCCGCGCTGAGCTGTGTTCGTTTGGCGAGGCTAGTCCACCACTCATTTTGGATCTCCCGGAGTTTGCGCTGAAGATGGCTGCATGCGCGATGGAAGGCTTGTTTCTTCTCTGGACAGGACGGCTTTGTAAGGTGAGCCTGGTGGGCAGCTCGCTTCTTTGCCAGCAGCTCCTGGATTTCCTGGCTGTTTTCGTCAAACCAGTCCTTGTTTTTCCTGGAGGAGAAGCCCAGTACCTCTTCAGTGGATTGCAGTATGGTAGTCTTCAACTGATCCCAGAGGGTTTCAGGGGACGGGTCCGTGAGGCGGGTTGCAACATCGAGCTTTGCTTTGAGGTTTGCCTGGAAGTTTCCTCTCGCTTCGTCTGACTGCAGGTTTCCAACATTGAACCTCTTTCTGGGCGCTTTATTGTTCCTGGGCTTTGGCTTGAAGTGAAGGTTGAGCTTGCAGCGAACCAGCCGGTGGTCAGTGTGGCATTCCGCGCTAGGCATGACCCTGGTGTGGAGCACATCTTGTTTGTCACTTTCTCGCACCAGGATGTAGTCCAGGTGGTGCCAGTGTTTGGATCGGGGATGCATCCAGGTGGTCTTAAGGCTGTCCCTCTGCTGAAAAATGGTGTTTGTAATGACAAGTCGCTGTTCTGCGCAGAGCTCCAACAGGAGGCGCCCATTGTCATTGCACTTGCCGACGCCATGCTTGCCCAGGATTCCTGGCCAGGTTTCTGAGTCTTTGCCGACACGAGCGTTGAAGTCGCCCAGGATGACAACCTTGTCGGCTGTAGGGGTACGTTGGATGAGGTTGCGCAGGTCGGTGTAGAAGTTGTTCTTTTCTGCTGGTTCCGCCTGGAGGGTTGGAGCATAGACACTGATGAGGGTGATGTGACGCTTGTTTTGAAGTGGGAGTCGCATGGACATGATTCGGTCCGAGAGGCCTGTCGGAAGGTTTTCGAGTTTGGAGGCAATGAAGCTCTTGACCATGAAGCCTACACCAGATAGGCGTCGTTCATCCGAAGGCTTGCCAGACCAGTAGAGTGTGTAGCCCGCGCCGCGTTCTTGGAGGCTGCCTACATCTGCCAGGCAGACTTCACTGAGAGCGGCTATGTCGATGTCAAGTCTGAGGAGTTCATGTGCAATGAGGGCAGACCGACGTTCAGGTCGGTGGCTGTCAGCCTTGTCTAGCATGGTTCTGATGTTCCAGCATGCTAGCTTGAGTTTGTGAGCATCTTTTGAGGGGGAGGACGTGGAGGGGGAGGACGTGGACCTGTCCTCGGGCCTGCGCAAAGGAGCTTTTAGGTGGAGTGCAGTGCGCGCAGTACTGGCCCCACCCTTTACACCCATGGTTCGTGTGCTGTGGCCAAGCAAGCTGGGACGTGGCAGCGAGGTCCTTGGGTCGTAGGTTTTATATCGGAATGGCCTTCTCCTATGCAGGTTTCTTACCCGGGCTGGAGGGGCCTGCCTCCCCTCCTAGGTCGGTCCATACTGCCCGGACCGGGGCCGAGGCCGCCGCAGTTCACCCTGTGCCTGGATTGGGGCCGCCGCCTCCCACTCTCTGCCCGGATCGGGGCCTTCGCCTGCCCCACTCGACCGAGGCCGGGGCCGCCGTCTCCCCCTTGCTCCTGCCCGGATCGGGGCCGCCGCTGTCTACCCTTCGCCCGGACCGGGGCCGGGGCCGCTGCTGCTCTCCCTGTGCCCGGACTGGGGCCGCCGCCTCCCACTCCCTGTCCGGACCTGGGCCTCCGCCTGCCTCACTCGACCGAGGCTGGGGCCGCCGTCTCCCCCTTGCTCCTGCCCGTATCGGGGCCGCCGCCGTCTACCCTTCGCCCGGACCGGGGCCGGGGCCGCTGCTGCTCTCCCTGTGCCCGGACTGGGGCCGCCGCCTCCCACTCCCTGTCCGGACCGGGGCCTCCGCCTGCCTCACTCGACCGAGGCCGGGGCCGCCGTCTCCCCCTTGTTCCTGCCCGTATCGGGGCCGCCGCCGTCTACCCTTCGCCCGGACCGGGGCCGGGGCCGCTGCTTCTCTCCCTGTGCCTGGACTGGGGCCGCCGCCTCCCACTCCCTGCCCGGACCGGGGCCTCCGCCTGCCTCACTCGACCGAGGACTGGGCCGCCGTCTCCCCCTTGCTCCTGCCCGTATCGGGGCCGCCGCCGTCTACCCTTTGCCCGGACCGGGGCCGCTGCTGCTCTCCCTGTGCATGGACTGGGGCCGCCGCCTCCCACTCCCTGCCCGGACCGGGGCCTCCGCCTGCCTCACTCGACCGTGTCCTTTATATAGCAAAGGTAAAATCCATAACCAACATTTCAGGCTTGAGCCCTTCATCAAGGTAAGAAAAAATATTGGCGTCTGAACAAAAGAGTACGGGGAGACGTGGTCGCTAAAGCAGGAGCTAATAGGTCGAGAAGGGACGTAGGAGACAGCAGCAAACAAGGGGAGGAGGGGTGGCTGGGTGAATAGAGAGGGAAGAGGAGAGAAGAACTGGCAGGGGAAGGGGGGAGAGGAGAGCAGGTCAGCAGAAACCAGAGAAGTCAATGTTAACGCCATCTGGCTGGAGAATGCTCAGGTGGAAAATCAGGTGTTGTTCTTCCAATTTCCAGGTTGTCTTGGTGGGACCGTACACAAGGCCATGGACAGACATGAGAATATGGGAGTGTGACTCAGAACTGAAATGATTGGCTACTGTCACTGGTGCAGACGGAACAAAGGTGCTCAGTGAAGTGATCTCCCAATCTGCGCCCAGTCTCTCCAATGTAGAGAAGGCCACACAGGGAGCACTGAATACAGTAAATCAATCCTGCAAAATACACAAGTAAAGTGTTGCTTCACTTGAAAGGCCTGTTTGGGGTACCAGACCGTGGTGATGGAGGTGGTGTGGGCACAAGTGTGGCACCTCCTGTGACTACAGGGGCAATTGGTAGGGAGGGATGGGTGTACAAGGGAGTAGTCCCTATGGAAGGCAGAGAGGGGAAGATGGTAATGGGATCCTGTTACAAGTGCTGGAAATTTCTGAGGATAATGTGTTGGATGCAGAGGCTTATGGGATGGTAGGTGAGGATAAGGAGAATTCTGTGCTTTTTGTGTCTGGGGGCAGAGGGGGCCAGGGCAGATGAGTGGGAAATGGAGGAGATGTGAGTGAAGGCTGAGTTGAGGATGGTGGTGGAGGGGAAGCCATGTTTGTGGAAGGCAGCAGAAACACAGGAAGATCTGGACCGGAAGACCTCATTTTGGGAGCATATGCCATGGAGATGGAGAAATTACTCGAAGGGTATAGAATCTTTGCAGGGGACAGGGTGTGAGGAAATGTAGACAAGGTTAGGGTTAGGGTGGGAGTTCATGGGTTTGTAATATACATTGGTGGAAAGCTCATCTCCCAAGATGGAGGCAGAGAGATCCAGTAAGGGGAGAGTATTTTCAGAGATGGACCAGGTAAGTTTGAGATCGGGGTGGAAGATGGCCGAAAAGTGAATGAAATTGACAAGCTCATCACTGGTGCATGAGGTAGCCCTGACATGTAGTTATCAATATAGCAGAGGAAGAGTTGAGGGGTCTTGGCTGTGTAGGCTTGCAGCATGGATTGCTCCACAAAGCCAACAAACAGGCAGGCATAGCTGAGACCCATGTGGGTACCCATGGCTACTCCTTTGATTTGGAGGAAGTGAGGCAAGTATAGATGACATTTTCCTTATTCTAATATATCCTAATTTCAAAATATCATCTTCCAAAAGCATGAGCTACAATATTCTGAATTTTGATCTTTAATCCAATAAATTCAACTCTGTGTCTGCTTCAATTAAATTCATTGATAAAACAGATAAACCTTTTGCATAGCTTCTCATTAAGACTTTCATAACAAAGAATAAACCATGATAAAGAAAATGTATAAAAATACTTTTAGAGATACAAAATGCTATTTAAAGCGATGCATAGAAAAATTCAAAGAAAAATTTCTCATGCTCACACTTCCTTCACGTCAAATAATAAGCAAGTCGTTAGTCTGCGCAGATATTATGACATATTACATCATAGTCACTATGGTAACACTACAAACAATAATCTCTTAAAGAGACAGGCACAAAATTAACTAATTTTTTTTAAAACACAAGGTTTATAGTGAGTTAAATGAGAAGTTGTTTAGAGTGAGGACAGGTTTTGCCAGGCAGAGGAGGGTGATGGTAGAGGGTGACTAGTCAGGTCTCTGGTCTAGAACATAGAATACTACAGCACAGTATAGGCCCTTCAACCCTTGATGTTGTGCTGACCCATATTCCTAAAAAAATGTACTAAACCCTCCCTACCCTGTAACCCTCCACTTTTTTCTCCATCCATGTGCCTTTCTCTTAAATGTCTCTAATGTTTCAGCTCCATCAGCAAGGTATTTCAGGCACCCACAACTCTGCATTTATATTTTTTTTAAAAACACCCCTGGTGTTTCCCCCAAACTTCCTTCCCTTCGCACTGTACATACGTCCTTGGGCGTTTGATATTCCTACCCTGGGAAATAGGTGCTGGCTGTCCACCCTATCTGTGCCTCTCATAATCTTGTAAGCTTATCTATTAAGTCTCCTCATTCTTCTATCCTCCTGTGTCCAGCTTCCTTTATCTAATATATGCTTCCTTCTTCCTTTTGACTAGTTTCCTCCCCTGTTTTGTCAGGCACAGTTCCCTTTTTCCTTGTCCCGATGGGACAAACCTCTCCTGAACTCAACACGTGGTCCCTAAACTTCCTCCATATTACTTCTGTGATTTCACCCTTGAACATATGTTTCCAATTTACTCACTTCATCTCTTTGTAATTAGCCAATTAAGCACTTCCACATTTTCTCTGTTTTTAATCCTTTTCCATAGCTATGCTGAAGCTAAGGGAGTTGTGATCACTCTCGCCAAAATGCTCCCCAACCTGACTAGGTTCATTACCCAGAACTGGATCCAGTAAGGCCTCTCCTCTCGTCAGCTGTTCCACATTACTGTGTCAGGAATTTTTCTTGAACACACCTGTCAAATTCAGCCCATCCATCCCTCTTGCAGTCAGGAGGTGCCAGTCAATAGTAGGGAAGTTTAAAATCACCCATAACTACAATCCTGTATTTCCTGTACTATTCAAAAAATTTACTTGCTTGCTTGCTCCTCAGTGCCCAAAGAGCTGTTTGGAGGCCTTTAGATTACCCCCAGCATAATGATTGCTCCCTTTTTATTTCTGACTTCCACCACACCGACTCAGTGGACACTCACTCTGCAATACCCTCCCTTTCTATACTTGTGATGCTATCCCTGACCAGTAATGCTACTTCCCCCACCCCCTCTCTCCTACTTCCCATCCTATTCCTTTTAAAACACCTAAACCTTGGTATCTGCATCAGCCAATCCTGCGCTTCCTCCAGCCAAGTCTCTGTAATGGCTACATTGTAGTTTCACGTACTGATCCTTGCTCCAAGTTCAGCCCCTTTTCCTAATACTCCTAGCTTTGAAATAGACACATTTCAAACCCTCTAACTGGCTACATTCATGTTTTATCCCCTTCCTGTCCTTCCTCACAAATTCCGAACACATGGAATCATCTTTTGACCTTCTATCCTAATCTCTACACTCACATTCTGGTTCCAACCCCCCCCCAGCTAAACTAGTTTAAATCCTCCCCAACAGCTCAAGCAAACCTGCCTGCCAGGATATTGGTCCCATTCCAGTTCAGATGAAGCCTGTCCTTTTTGTACAGATCAGACCTTCCTCAGAAGAGATCCCAGTGATCCACAAATCTGAACCCCTGCCCTCAGTACAAACTCTTCAGCCACACATTCATCTGCCACAACAGGCAGCAATCCTGAGATTACAACCTTTGGGGTCCTGCTTTTTAACTATCTATATTCCCTCTTCAGGACCTCCTATCTACATCATTGGTCCCCACATGGACTACAGCATCTGGTTGCTCCCCCTCCCCAACGGTGTGAACTGGATCAGGAATGTCCCTGACCCTGGCACCTGGGAGGCAACATGCCATCCATGAGCCTCGATATCCTTCACAAAACCTCCTTATCTCCTCTCCTAACCAAGTCCCTTCTAAGCCAAGGGGTCAGCCTTTGTGCATTAGATGTAACCACCACAGCTTGTCCCTGGTAGATAGTTTCTTTTCTCTCCACCCCCCCCCCCCCCCCCGCCTGCCCCCAAACAGTATCTAAAACTTGTTGCTGAGGAGAAAAGCCACAGGGGTGTTCTGCATTGTCTGCCTATTCCCCTTCCCTCTCCTAACAGTCACCTGTTTCCTTTCCCCCCCCCCCCATCTTTTTAATTAATCATATACATGAGAGTAACACACAATCAAGAAAGAAAAAATATCACTATATGGACAGCACGTGATTTAACATGTCACAAATATCACATTAACAAATATGTTCTCATCTCAAACTGACATCTTCAAAAGAAAAGTTATAATATAAAACCCCATCTAATTGAAAAACTGAGAATTTATTAATAAGCAGTCATCTGGGGTTCACCAACAAAGAAAAGAAATAAAACTAAATATAGTCCAGAAGGGAAAATAACTATACTAAGTCATGTCGAAATAATTTATAAAAGGTCGCCAAGTCTCTAGAAATTTAACAGAAGTATCAAATGTACAATTCTCAACTTACTCTAAACTTAAACATGACGTGATTTGAGAGAACTATCGAGTCAAAGTAGGTGGATTAGAATCTTTCCATTTAAATAAAATAGCTCCTCCAGCCAACAATGTAGAAAAGGCTACAATCCAATGTATAGAAGTGGGAACTTGTCCCACTTCTGGAACTATAATTACAAAAAGAGCAGTTAACGGGTTAGGTTCCAAACTCGTATTCAATAATAGCTGACAAAGTCTTAAAAATATCTATCCAATACTTCTCTCACATATTATATTGGTAGTCCTTCAGTTCAAAGAAGACACTAATATTAATATAAATAGAATAAAATTAAACCTGTACGTGATGGAGTTTTAAGTGAAACAGCCGTTGCACAGCCGTTGCACTATCTCAGCAGAATAGACCTTGATCCAATGGCACAGACATCTGTTGCAGCTGGAGACCTCTTTTGCTGCTTTGGATGATCAGGACATCTGAGTATCATGCTCTTAGCACTCCACAACACCAGCTGGGCCTACATTCTTGACTGTTGGACCATTAATCAGTCTCTTCCACTAAATCCACCAGGGCCAGACTTCACATGCTGGGATAGACAAATCCCCTACCACATCAAGGGTCGAAGACCTGTCGGCTACCCTAACCTGTTTCAGCCCATCTGTCAAGACTGTTTATCAGGGTGTGGCTGCTGCGTACGCTACAGCTACTTGGAGCCACAGTTGAGAGTCAAGTGTCAGATCTCTAGATACCCCATACACTCCAACATAGGGCATTACCAAAATATGAGTTAGAGAAGCCCGTGTTTCCTGACTTTTAAGGGTGATTGTCTCCCTGAAGCTCCTCTCCATCATTGTGTGTGGCTCCCAAATGATCTGGAGTTCATCCAGCTCCAGCTCCCTAACTCTGTCTCCCAGGAGCTGCAGCTGGATGCACCACTTGCAGGTGTAGTCATCGAGGACAATTGTGCTCTCCCAGATTTCCCACATCCTGCAATTGGAGCATTCTACTGGCCTAGCTGCTGTCTCCATTAACTCTTCCTAATTGAAATTCAAAGATCTTATCTGACTGGACTCTGCCTCTGAATCCTATCCTGAGCCACTCTTCACTGGCTGCTCCTCTTGAGTTACCCCTCTTTTTATTTGTCACTGCCTCTTAATTAATGAATTAACTGTTAATTAACTGTTCTGTTTAACCCTTAACTTGGGCTCCAATCGCTTTTTAAAGGCACTCACCTTAAGCTGACTCCTGACGCTCCCAGCTCTCTCAAATCCTACACTCGTCCTCTTTCAGTACTGGTCCCGAGATGTGTAGAAAGAAGCAAAATGCTTTAAGACCTTCTGTAAGGGGGATGGAGGTTATAAATGGATTGGGCATTCATTGTGAAAATGAGGTGGTCCAGTTCGGGGAATCTGAAGTCATTGAAGAGATGGAAGGCACATGAGGTATCGTGGATGTAGGTTGGGAAGGGATTGGACCAGGAGAGAAAAGATAGAGCAAGCAGAAACAATAATGCTCTTTGGAATCGTGGCTCACTGAAACAGTGAATGTTTAGGGCAATGAGTGGGTGCCAGTCAAGGAGGCTGCTTTGTCCTGTATGTTTTTTGAATGTTGTTGGAGTTGCACTCATCAAGGCAAATGAATAACATTACAACACGTGCCCAGCAGTGTCAGGATGCAAGTTACTTGTAATGGAAGATCCAATCTCCAATCCACTCTTCTTGCAATGTCTTGATTCAGTGATCCAGTTGAGTTTTTAGTCAGTAGCGGGCTTCAGGATTTTGATGGCAGCAGATATGGTGGTGTACCAGGGATAGCTGTGTAAAACTGTTGGCGATGGCATTGCCTAGTAGATTTGTTTTGCAATTGTTATTTAATGCTTATCATCCCATGTCTAAATGTTATAGAAGTCATGCGGCATGCAGAGATTCATTAAATTGGTTTATAGAATTATTATTATTGGATAAATATTCAAATGTCTTTTGGGTCTCCAAAGGGAAATAGATTCCACTTCAACTTCCTCAGTTTAAATCACCCTCTTTCATTGTTTATCTCTTTACATCAAGAATGTCTTTTAACAGATCTGGATTATGCCTTAACTTAATTCTTGATTGCAGCAGGGTGAGAGCCTCTTGAAGGGTAAAGGAGACCAGAGGAAAAGAGAAATGTACTAATATTGAGGAGTGGAAGATACCAGAATTTCTTTGGAGGGAGGATAATAATTATTCATTCAATGCCATAGTGTTATTGATAATTTTTTCATTTCACGTTTTCGTGTCAACTATTTCTGGTTGCAATCTATTTTAATTCTACTTGTAAAAAGAAGTGAAGCGACATTAATTTAACAAAATACAGTAATAATCCCCAATATCCAGTACTTATGGGTATTGTGGATGCCAGATACGCAAATTTTATGGTTGCCTGAGACATACTCTTGCAATGCCTAACTAATACAACTGCATTAAGAATGAACAGTTTAAAGGACAAAAAAGGCCGTGCAAAATGTAAAGCAATTTGAAAAAAAAACAATATGTATTGTTGTCCTTAATTATGTAAAGTTCACTTTAATTGGCTAATTTGAACCCCAGTTTTTGTGCTGGAACAGCGTTGTGCAAACCGCTACGCTAGCCGTGCTGCTATCATAATTAAAGCCACTTCCCCAAGATTAGAGATAAAATGTTACTTTTTCTTTGGCTTGGCTTCGCGGACGAAGATTTATGGAGGGGGTAAAAAGTCCACGTCAGCTGCAGGCTCGTTTGTGGCTGACAAGTCCGATGCGGGACAGGCAGACACGGTTGCAGGGGAAAATTGGTTGGTTGGGGTTGGGTGTTGGGTTTTTCCTCCTTTGCCTTTTGTCAGTGAGGTGGGCTCTGCGGTCTTCTTCAAAGGAGGTTGCTGCCCGCCAAACTGTGAGGCGCCAAGATGCACGATTTGAGGCGTTATCAGCCCACTGGCGGTGGTCAATGTGGCAGGCACCAAGAGATTTCTTTAGGCAGTCCTTGTACCTTTTCTTTGGTGCACCTCTGTCACGGTGGCCAGTGGAGAGCTCGCCATATAACACGATCTTGGGAAGGCGATGGTCCTCCATTCTGGAGACGTGGCCCATCCAGCGCAGCTGGATCTTCAGCAGCGTGGACTCGATGCTGTCGACCTCTGCCATCTCGAGTACTTCGACGTTAGGGATGAAAGCACTCCAATGGATGTTGAGGATGGAGCGGAGACAACGCTGGTGGAAGCGTTCTAGGAGCCGTAGGTGATGCCGGTAGAGGACCCATGATTCGGAGCCGAACAGGAGTGTGGGTATGACAACGGCTCTGTATATGCTTATCTTTGTGAGGTTTTTCAGTTGGTTGTTTTTCCAGACTCTTTTGTGTAGTCTTCCAAAGGCGCTATTTGCCTTGGCGAGTCTGTTGTCTATCTCATTGTCGATCCTTGCATCTGATGAAATGGTGCAGCCGAGATAGGTAAACTGGTTGACCGTTTTGAGTTTTGTGTGCCCGATGGAGATGTGGGGGGGCTGGTAGTCATGGTGGGGAGCTGGCTGATGGAGGACCTCAGTTTTCTTCAGGCTGACTTCCAGGCCAAACATTTTGGCAGTTTCCGCAAAGCAGGACGTCAAGCGCTGAAGAGCTGGCTCTGAATGTTACTAATATATTAATAAAGATAAAGACTTGCTAGGCAGGGATAGGGAGGCACTTTGGGGGAGTCCTCTCAGCTGTAAGCAGCATCAGCTGTCCGTTCATCCTGGGCGTAACCATTTTATTCAAGCACAACTTTTTTGAAACCTTATTCAAACAGGTGCTGCAACTGGGGCATGACTGGGGTGTTCTGCTGGCTGAACGTTTGCTCCCATCTTCACCAAGGGCTTGTGTGTTGCTTCAGGGAACATCTACTTCTACAATTTTAAACTTGTATTTACATATTTATGTATTATTTATTCCTGTCTATTTATTTACTTATTTCCTCTAAAAAAAAAATTCCTCTCTTCTTGCCGGTTGCTTGAATTCCAGATACTAGGAATTTTACTGTATTGCTAAAACTGACAGTAAAAATCAGCACATCTTTTTCAATGACACCAGGAAGTATGTTTGAAAAGGCATCTTCAGTTCAAAGTTTGATTTTGAGTTGTTAATTTTGTCACAGTGTAAACTTTGAAAAAGTTCTCATGTTCTGAAACATTAACTTTTTAAAAATTTTTCTGTGACTGTATCTGATTATTTCCATTTTCTGTTTTTTATTTCAATTTTAGCATCTGAGGTATCAATAATTTTTTAAACTTTTGTTTAACTTGGACAATGATATGTATGCATTCTCAAATATATTAACTGGTCATGTCAATTTGAGAATGAGAAGTCAGATTTTGCTTCCATAAAATAATTCTGTATTTTTTTCATTAGATTATAATTGCTAGCTTCTATCCTAATATGACAGAACAAAGTGATCATGATATTTTGTTAATGCTTCTCCTGCTGTGATGTTGAGATGATGGTGGATATTTACAGGAATGATGCATCAAAGTCTATCTTTGTGTATGAGGTTAGGGTAGTAGAATTTGAACAATATTTAGAACTGTAGAGAAATTAGATAAAAGCTTTTATTCTCTCAGTTCACCTTTAACTTTTTTGACATTGTGTTGTGGAACCAGAGTACTTTATAATGCAGCAGAAATTTGAGGACTATTTGGTCTTCTCGTACAGGAGCCTTTCATAATGAGTTGGGTATAGTATGTAGCTGACTTAAGAGAGATTGATTGTAAACCCTTGCAAAGTACAATTCAAGGGGCTAATGAGCCCCTTGAAGGACATTCTTAATTAGGAATGGACAGCGACTTCCATACCTTGAAGGACAATAAAAGAGTTATTGAAAATCTTTTAGCAAAGATGCCTGTGGTTGGATTAAGCTTGGAAGAGGTATAACCTGTTGGCCCAAATAATTAAACATTTCATAGCTCAAAAGATCCATTTCTAAAGAGGAAAATGTTGAAAATGTGCAATTAGAATGTCATTTGGCAGATGTGCGTAGAATCAAGGAGCCAGGAAAGTGAATGTTGGTATTTGAACAGTGTGGAGAGTAATTTTTGAGTAGCTATTATTGCAGTTATTTTCCTAAAATTAATTATTTCAAAAAATTTATATATATATATGTCTTTTAAGTACAGACTGATTCAAAACAATTTTAGTTTAAGTGGCAGTAGCAGCCTGTGGATGGCAGCATTTCATTACAGTTGACAAGATAGGTTCTACTGGATTTGACATAAATCACAGAATAAGATCAGTTTATAACATTGAAAATGGTTTTTTTAAATCGTTGGAATGTGGAAGTAATTGTTTTGTATTGGTTACAGTTGTGAGACTTTAAAAATTAATTTGTTTGTTCGTAGAATTGGCAAATTCCAATGATCTTGTGGTGGTGTTAGTTGGAATACTGATCTGAGACAGATGGGATTAAAGTCTCTCTAAGGGTTCTAAATGAAATGTGTTTGGGCAGCCCATACCCAATTCCCAACAGATGAAGACCAAAACACCATTACAGTTCACAGTTGGCACAAAACTGAATAAATCTGGCAAGTTTATGAAAATGTGTTTTTAAATAAATGTCATTGAAACAACAGAAGTTGTGGCCATAATATTTACAATTTGTTTGCTGTGAAATAACTATGTGATACTTGCAGCAGAAAATTAACGTGTTTTTGTGAATTTACTGTTAATAATAGTGACATCTAGTGATGTAAATTCTTAGTACCAAAATCAAAAAGATAAGATGGCCACTAGATGGCGCTGATAATGCCTTAGTTTCTTACACAGTTTCAAATCAAAGTGCTTAGAACATGATCTGAAGCTGATATCACCATATCACCTAATGGTGTTCAGAGTATTGTTTCTTCACCAAATACTGCTGCTTTTTGTCATTCACTCTTGTTATGTTTTGTTTTTCTTACTTTTACTGAATCAGTTATGTGGATTCAACCCAGATTGTTCTGTTTGGGTAAGGAGCAGTTAGTTTACAGAGGAGTTTAATTCCACCTAATTTACTTTCTCCAACATTTTTGAGAATTTCTGGTTTTCCAGTTTAAATTTTGAAATCACTAATAGAAAATTAGGAGGGAGCTCTCAAATGGAAATTATGATTTGTTAACTTTTACTATTCAAAACAATTGCCATTTTGTGATATGGTGAAGGATGCGGATGTGCCAGCACTTTATCGAGATGTGCAAGACCTTTCCTTCCACATCTTTGGGAGGTCAGGACTGAACCTGGGTCACTGGCGTTGTAAGGCATCGGCTGTAATGACTCTGACACAATGTCGCCTCATGAAAAGACTGATAAATGTGGACTAGTTCCCACATATCAGGAGCCATTTCTTGGTGAAAACAGACATTAATGATGAAATTCATCACCACCTTCAATGCACCAGCACAGTCTTTAGTTAGTTGAAGGAAAGAATATTTGAAGTTCAAATCTTAAACGTGGCACAAGCTACTGCCCTGTCTGGCAGTGTGATGCCTGCCCTCCTGCATAATTCTGCGATCTGCACTTCCAACAGGCAGCTTGGAACCCTGGGTATGACTAAACTGCAAAATCCTCCAAATTCATTTCAAGGATAAGTGAATTAACAGCAATATCTTTGAGGCCAACTTCCCCAGTACTTAGACATTTTTCTTTGCCTTTATTGGGCAGACCAGACATTGTTTGCATTGTCCAGCGACAGACTTCTGAAGCTGATACTCGATTACATGGGAAGAGATATCCATGTCGTCAGCAAAAAGGATTCAAGGCTCCTTAAAGAAAAATCCTGACATCCTCTGGCCCATGATCTTGGAGAAGTTATTGAAAACTTTCAGCCCACGCATGAAGAGCATACGTCAATAGCAGACAGAAGCAGGATGCCACTTTACAAATTACCCATCTGCCCATTCATGGAAGAATCTATGATTCCCATATTGTTCTTTTTCATTATTTCAGAACCCACCAAACAGGAGTGGAAATGGGCCATCCTTCCCAAGGAACTGAATAAGCAGATGCCCTCTGGCTCAGGTGTACTGATCCTCTAAATTGAATAGCCTGAAAATATTCATTCTTTAGACTTGCATGTGAATAAGTACTATCTGAGTGAAGTGATGAAGGGCACGCACAAGCTATTATTCCACAGAGGTTGTCAACGCCTTCAAGAGAGGAAAGTTGAGAAAATATTATATACATTATACATTATTTGCTCATTGTATCAGGGGACATATTTTAAATCCTAATTTGGTAATCGACTAACCGTTTTCAATGAAATATTATTTTGATCTTTCATTTTTACTTTTATCTAAAATATCTGACATAATGGTTAGCGCTGAAACTTTTCAGTTTTTAATTTTGGTTTGATTCAGAATATTATCATAGTTTCTAAAATAAATTGTAACTGTTCTAAAAATAAAGAATTTTTATTTCTACATTGAGAAAGTTGTCTATTTACACCCAAATGTTTACTAATTTTTGTATCCTGTGTTACCCAATCTCTTTATAAGCACTATCCATGAACAAATAAATACAAATATGTTGGCAAAACAACAGGAATAAAAAATAAGTTTTTAAGTGAATCTTTCAAAATGTATTTTTAGTTATAGGCAGATAACTGTAAAATCCAAGAACTGACAATGTCGCAGTTAAGTATACACTCAATCGCTTTCTTAAAATATTAGTGGCTACATTCAACTAACTTGACTATTTTTGTCAAGTAACTCAAAATTGGATATCTGTTTGCTTTATAATATAAACATTTTGATTTAATTTTATGATTCATCATGCATAAGTCAAGCAATCAAGTATTTTATGGTTACTTTATTTTAAGCAAGCTTTACTAAGGACCAGGCATCCACTTTTTGCCAAAAAGGACAGAAGAAATCAGAGCTGGTTTGAAGAGCGGCATTCAGATGGAACAATAGAATGAAAACTTACCGAATCACTCAAAAACATTTAGTCTCATATTGATCAGGAGGTTTGAAAATGCTTAGGAACTTGTGCAATAAAGTAATTTTTGTGTCAAAATTGTTCTCAACCTGTTGTGCATTTCTAAAATAATATTGACAATTGACTGACTTAAATAGAGGCATGTGAGGATGTTTCTCTGACATATATAAACATTTACTTTTTTTTAAACTGACTAGTAGTTATTTATTTTGAGTTGTGCATTTTATTCTTAAAATTTTCATTCTCTTCTATTAAAAGATTTTCACAACAAAATGATAGCTTCCTGAGAATGAATTTCTTTCAGTGCTATTTAATATTGCTATAATTCTATCTGTGTGTTCATTTCATGATGGTTCCTCAATCAAGAAAGTTAGCCATTATCAGTAATTTACAAATTACTTTGAGGATGGGGCTATGTTGGGCTAGTAATTCTTTCTTGCAATAGTATGCTTTCTCACTGAAGTCAAGGCCACTGAGGATAACTAACTATAAATGTCAATCAATACCAAGGTTCAAACAAATATGTTTTTTTTAAATAAGATTTCAACATTCTGTTATGGAGACTATCAAAGCACTAATGTGAATCAAGATGTTTAGATTGTGCATATTTGCTAATAAAATTGTGAACGGTTCCAAAAACTGCTACATTTTTGAACCATCATAACAATTAAAGCTAGAATGATTCTTACATATAAGACATTTTGTTTTTATATCTTGACTGTATGTATATTGTTGAATTATCTTATTAGTTTTCAGCTTTTTAGGTATCTTGTCTGGTAAGTATTTGAAAGGATTATTGTAATCATAAATCTGCAATGTCTGAACATGGTTTAGAGTTTGCCTAATTTGAAAACCTACAATAAAATATATTTTTTTAAATAACGGAACATATTCTTGGAAATGACTGTGTATTTTTTGAAAAACAGAATTTAAGGCCAATATTGTCGCTATTTAGACCCTTTGGCCTCCAACTACACCATGGCTTTGAAAGACACAGATGGGGCTGAGGAATGTAAAGAGTAAGTGCTCTTCTTATTTTAGTTGTAGTTTAAAATTGTAAAATGTTTAATGCCTAGATTTCAGAGCATCTTATTGTCATATCTTGACATACTTAAAATCATTTAACAAATTTGAATGACTTCATTGTAATTTATCATTTATAATTTAGACATACAACACAGTAACAGATCCTTTCGTCCCACAAGCCCATGCCACCCAATTACACCAGTTGACCAACAATCTTTGTACATTTTGAACAGTAGGAGGAAACCGACGCAGATACGGAGAGAGCACTCAACACGGGTTGTGTGAGGTTGGAAAGGATGAAATTGATGTGGAATAGGATTATGTAGGTTGGAACAACATTCTCGGCCAAAGAACTGTACGCTCTGTTTTAACCATCCCAATTTTAAGTATCAGTTTTTTAAAAATATTAGGCTGGCAAACAAATTTGAGAACATAAAAAATACGAGTAAGTATTGGCCAATTGAGCCCTCAATTCTACCCACAACTCAAAATAACGAAGGCTAATGTATCTCAGCCCCCATCTCCTTTGATTGTCCTTCTACTTTGTCTTTAAATACTCTCTATGATCTAGCCACCATAGGGAATTTCAGTGTTTCACCATTTTTTGCAAGGTTACCAAGCACCACAGTTTTAAATAAATGATACCTAATCCTGCAACAAGATCCTCTTGTGGAGATTCTCCCACATCACCACCCACAGTTATGTCCTCTAGGTTTTTTGTATGCTTCGATCAACTTTCACTGTTTGAAATGCCAAAGAACAAAATTGGCTACACTATGTAAAGGAAAACAAAAAATTCTCTCCCCAGATATTGATTCAGTGTTAAGAATTGAGATATTGAAAGACGCAAAACCAATTGGGCAAATAATGACAGAAGTACTACAGCAGCCAAATGGTTATTTGAGTCTAATTACTCTGAATCCTTTGCTTCAAGTAATGATTGGTAATAAATGCCAGAATACACGAGAATAACTCAGTATGATCAGAGCTGAGCCACCCAGGCTTTAACCACTGCCAGGTCCCAACAGACCATCAATCCCTGACCTTTTAAAAATGTGCTTGTCTTCACAACTCCCTGGGGTAGAAAATTCCAGATATTTAACGTTGCTGATGAGGCCTCAGACCATTGTCCCACTGAATCCCTGTCTTTGGAATATCCCAACAGCATTGGGCAGGACGAAAACAGGGAATGGAGCATTGCTTCAAAGGCTTTCAGATTTTGTGTTTGAAAATGTGACTGATTTTTGAGAGATTTAAATAATTATTGAAATTTTTAAAAATTAAGACACTAACAACAATAATGATTAATGAGAAAAAGATACCTAAACAAAAATGACTACATCTACTCTAATCTTCTGGTCAAGAGTCCCCATTCAGATCGATCTGGATTCAGATCCTTTTGTAGAAATAGGCTGCATGGAGTCTAGCAAAATGTCAACCTTATAATCAGTTTGCCTCATCAAGAATGTACAATGGTTAAAAGTTTTTGTTGTATTAAAAATGATTGATCACATGTCAAATATGACATGATCTTCCGGGAGAAATAGTGGCGGCGGAGTCAATTGTATTATTTAAGAAAAGGTTGGACAGGTATATGGATGAGAAGAAGATGGAGGGTTATGGGCATTGTGCAGGGAGGTGGGACTAGAAAGGGGTGTTTGGTTCGGTGCGGACTAGAAGGGCCTAATGGCCTGTTTCCGTGCTGTAATTGTTATGTTATGTTATGAGTTTGTGGAATGTGATGGATGGAGTGGACAAGGATCGACTTTTGCAATAGTGCAGGGCAAGAAGTGCTAATTTGGCTGCAGTTGACAGTGAACGGTTGTCATGTGCAGGAGCACAATGTACAAACAACAATGATAGTGCAACTGCAATTTTTCAGGTCTTTCTTTGGCTTGGCTTCGCGGACGAAGATTTATGGAGGGGGTAAAAAGTCCACGTCAGCTGCAGGCTCGTTTGTGGCTGACCAGTCCGATGCGGGACAGGCAGACACGATTGCAGCGGTTGCAAGGGAAAATTGGTTGGTTGGGGTTGGGTGTTGGGTTTTTCCTCCTTTGCCTTTTGTCAGTGAGGTGGGCTCTGCGGTCTTCTTCAAAGGAGGCTGCTGCCCGCCAAACTGTGAGGCGCCAAGATGCACGGTTTGAGGCGTTATCAGCCCACTGGCGGTGGTCAATGTGGCAGGCACCAAGAGATTTCTTTAGGCAGTCCTTGTACCTTTTCTTTGGTGCACCTCTGTCACGGTGGCCAGTGGAGAGCTCGCCATATAATACGATCTTGGGAAGGCGATGGTCCTCCATTCTGGAGACGTGACCCATCCAGCGCAGCTGGATCTTCAGCAGCGTGGACTCGATGCTGTCGACCTCCGCCATCTCGAGTACCTCGACGTTAGGGGTGTGAGCGCTCCAATGGATGTTGAGGATGGAGCGGAGACAACGCTGGTGGAAGCGTTCTAGGAGCCGTAGGTGGTGCCGGTAGAGGACCCATGATTCGGAGCCGAACAGGAGTGTGGGTATGACAACGGCTCTGTATACGCTTATCTTTGTGAGGTTTTTCAGTTGGTTGTTTTTCCAGACTCTTTTGTGTAGTCTTCCAAAGGCGCTATTTGCCTTGGCGAGTCTGTTGTCTATCTCATTGTCGATCCTTGCATCTGATGAAATGGTGCAGCCGAGATAGGTAAACTGGTTGACCGTTTTGAGTTTTGTGTGCCCGATGGAGATGTGGGGGGGCTGGTAGTCATGGTGGGGAGCTGGCTGATGGAGGACCTCAGTTTTCTTCAGGCTGACTTCCAGGCCAAACATTTTGGCAGTTTCCGCAAAGCAGGACGTCAAGCGCTGAAGAGCTGGCTCTGAATGGGCAACTAAAGCGGCATCATCTGCAAAGAGTAGTTCACGGACAAGTTTCTCTTGTGTCTTGGTGTGAGCTTGCAGGCGCCTCAGATTGAAGAGACTGCCATCCGTGCGGTACCGGATGTAAACAGCGTCTTCATTGTTGGGGTCTTTCATGGCTTGGTTCAGCATCATGCTGAAGAAGATTGAAAAGAGGGTTGGTGCGAGAACACAGCCTTGCTTCACGCCATTGTTAATGGAGAAGGGTTCAGAGAGCTCATTGCTGTATCTGACCCGACCTTGTTGGTTTTCGTGCAGTTGGATAATCATGTTGAGGAACTTTGGGGGACATCCGATGCGCTCTGGTATTTGCCAAAGCCCTTTCCTGCTCACGGTGTCGAAGGCTTTGGTGAGGTCAACAAAGGTGATGTAGAGTCCTTTGTTTTTCAGGTACGTGAGAAGAAACAACACACAACACAAAGAACAAGGGAATAAGTAAATAATAGTAAATATTCATCGTTGGCTGAGTTTGTAGAGCAGACAGATCTTTGGTAGCCTTGAAATAGTGTTATGTTGAGGGTAATGTGGAAAGGTTCAAGTGCTTGATAGCTGTTTGGGTAAAAAAAAACTGTTCTTGAATTAAGAGGTGGCTAGCCTCACTCAACCCATGTTCCTGAATGTATCAGTGATGGTGGTATTTCATGATGTTGGCAGCTTAATGTAGATGTCCTCGATGATTTTGAATGTTGGAGCACGTGATGATCTTGGCTATGTATGCCGTTTACCGCAGCCTTCTACATTTCTGGGCATTCACATTTCCCAAACCAGGAGATGCTGCAATCAGTCAGCTTGCTTTTCATAGTATACCTGTAGTATTTTGATAGAGATTTCAATGACCTGCAAAATCTCAAACTCCTGAGAAAGTAGATTCATTGGTATGCCTTTTCATGGTTGCTTCATATGCTGTACCACCAAGGAACTTGAAGCTACCAACCCTTGAAGCTACCAAACAATGACAAGAGAGCACTGTATATAAATATAGTTAAGCCTGCTTTGGTTTTATATAAGGGACAAAAGACATTGAACTTGCAAGCAAGAAGAACTTTAAAACTATTGAAAGTGCTTTCAGTTTCATCAGATGTTGTTTCTCTTCTGGGCTTGTTGTAGATGGAGTACTAATAAATGATTAAGTGAAAAAAACCAACAAATCTAAGTTAACAGAGTCATTTAATTTTAAATTGACTTTGGCAAAAACTATAGTTTTACATGATTAGCTGAAAATGGTTCTTCTATTTTAGCTTTTCAGTGATTTACTACATTTAAAAAATTTTCTCAATCTTTAATAATAAACATAAAAGGGCTAATGTCTAAAATACCGATTTATCTCAACAAATTATAATGTCCTTATAATGTTCTTGTTTAACGGCCCATGTTCAGTAACATATTGCGTAGCGAAGCTGCCGACAGAAATGATCACTGCCTAACTAACCCTCATGGGATCACCAACTACCGACTCTGGCTGTAGAACTTATATTTAAACAAACCCAAAACTATCATGCATGCTCCTTTGAACACGCTGGCTCCCAGCTCCAACCATTCGTTGCTGGGACCGAGGCAAGTGCTCATGTGTCGACCCAGTCCATGGTGCATGCGCACTTGTGGACATGCCGGCATTTGCGCGCACACGGTAATCAATATGTCCGCCAACAGCCTACTAACCTCTGGGGTGCCTCTGATGCCCGTGGGGACCAACAGCAGGTAAAGAATGAGCCTTTGACTTGTACATCAGGTTTTGGGAAAAATTAAACAGGTTAAGCTGAAAGGGGAAAGAATCAGGAGGAAGATTAGGGGAAAGTTCTTAACTCAGTGGTGAGAGTGTGGAATAAGCTGCTATCTGGAGTCAAATTGAAAAATATTGAAAATCTAATTGCAGCTTTTGGCACCAATCGCAGAAAAAGATGACCTTGATTTGGATTCTATGAACTAATGTTCAGAAATTGTTTTCAAATCTCACGTTAGCTGGTTGATTCAATTTAATTTAAACCAAGAAAAGTTAAGGAAATATAACATTGTAGTGATGAATTACCCTATTCATTAATGCACTTGAAAAGAGACCTGATGTCTTTGGATTGGTTTACATTTGATTCTTATGCCGCACCAATATGGTTGACAATTAATTACACCAGCAATGACTTGAGCAGCAATAGGTTATCAGTAATTGGTGGCCTTGTTATGTTAAGACCATCTCTCAAATTTAATTTCAGAAGTTGACTTGTGGAACATTATTTTTAATTGATATGATCTTCTAGTTCTGTCTTACTGAATATGTCACCCTGACCCACTCCCATTTATGTTTGCTCCACAGTTTAAATTTAAGAATTTTTCTCTTAAGAGTGCCACCAAAATGTTTTGTTACCCTTTCTTAAACTTAATGTTCCAGTTCTAAGATTATAGCATTTTACTTGGTTGTTTACACCTTTGTAGCAGACTAGGCAAACTGTGATACAATTTTTCCTCAAATGCTTTGCTTGAGCTTTAAGGTCTCTTTTGGGCCACTCTCTATATTTTAATGGTAACCAGTCATTTTATTGGCAAACAGTCAGGACTTTGTTTATTTCCTTGTATGAGTCCTGAATGGACGGGCTATTATTATGGAAGGAAAAATTTTCTGATTGTCTCAGTGCAGCCGGTGAATTGATAGAAAGTATTGGAATTACTTGGAAATGTATGTGGTATCACTGGAGAGAAAAAATATTAGATTTTGCTGGGCTGGTGGAAACTAATTTTCTTTTTAATTTTGTTCTTCCATTATTTTGAATATATTCAGCACTAATAAAGGAAGCAAAATTAACTGATTGTGAATCCAGTAATTATTCAGAAAATTACTAAAACTTGGTATTACCTAATAATTATTCAATTTGAAATAATGGACATAAAGCTCTTGTTATATTTTGACTTGAGCAAAAATAGGCAGTTGTGAACTCTAGATGTCCAATTGTTCCAAATGAACAAAATAAATCATGTACTGTTTCATTTCTATTTCATTCATAGGATTCTCAGAAAGCAAAAACGAATCCTTTCAACTCATATTAACCCCTCACACGTCATGATTATGCAGCATTCTAATGAGTAATGCCAGCCAGATCTTCCTTTTCTCTCAACTCGGGAAGCCAACTTCTTTACAGATTCAGGAAGATTCTAATTGATAGCTTGGTTGTTGAAAAAGATTTCAAGCTCAAAGGTTAGCACCATCTGTGGTTGATGCAGTCGTGGCTTCCTGAAAAACACGATGAACAAAAAAAATATATATAACAAAATTTAAATACAGGAACTTGCCATGATTGTGTTTATTTTATTATAATCAGATATGTTGTATTTTTAAGAGCTTTGTAGTATATTCCAGCCCAGAGACTTAATGTAGTGCAACAAATTACCAGCATATGCAATTACTATTTTATCTAACCAAATGCTGCACAGGTGAAGAACCACAAAATGATGAAATACTCTTTTTGGCACTGGGAGAGAGAGGCATGTTGAATCTACTGCTCGTCACGAGTACAGTAGGATCTTTAGCCCTCTGTGGAATAAGGAGAGAAAGGCATAATTGAGTATTCCTTGAAAGGAATGGCACCCACTAATTGCAGCAGAATAGAGAGAATTTTGATTTCTAAACCAAGTTAACATATCATGCAATAGTTTCTCCTTTCATAGATTCTTGTGGGACTTTTTCTTTCTCAGAGAATGGCAGTAGTGGTTATTTCTCCATGAAGAGGGATTCTGAGATAAAATGCTTTGCTTAGAATCATAAAATCTAGTAGCATAGAAGGAGAGTTCATTGTGCTGATCTTGGTTCACCATATACCGCTGAACCTTTTCCCAATTCTCTCCAAATTATTCCTTTTCCATTCTATATCAGGTTCTTGTCTGAAAGCTGCTATAAGATCTGTCACAGCCATCCTAAGCAGTGCATTCTAGACTGTGACAAGTGCTGCCTTATCTAATTTGCCATTAAATCACCATCTTCTGGTTAGTTTTTTTTGTTGCCTACTACTAACAATTTTTGTGGCTTCACCAAAAACTATATCCAGTTTAAGAATAATTAAAAGTCACTACTTGAAAGAGAACCATCTGAGCGATGCTCATCGCTTTTTGCAATTTAATTAACACTGGTATCACAGTGCACCCTCTCTGCTAAAGTGTAGCACCCAAAATTGTCACCAATACACCTACAATAGCCTCACCAATGTCTAGCTTAACTTGCTTATTATTAGATGTAATGGTTCTATCAAGCTGAGCATGTCATGTCATTTTCATTTCAGCACCTTTCTCTTGTGTTTCCGGTGGTCCATCATTGCACATTTTTTAGTTGCCAGTCAGTGATGGCCCTTTCCCCTAAACTGCTGCAGTCCTTGGGGTGATTTCAGGTAGAGAATGCAGGACAATATTCTAGCGATGATAAAATATTTTCAAGTCATGCAGACTGGGAGAAAACATCAGAATCTTGAATGCTGTAGCTTTTTCCCCTGGCAGTAAGGATCATAGGGAAAAGAAGTGCTGTCTGTCCAAGTAGCCTCGGTGATTTGCAATGGCGCATGCTTGTTTTACAAGAGTAAAAATAATATAGGGGCAGTGAATCTGACTTGATTTGAGTTTGCCAAAAAACATCTCATCTGCCCAATATGGTCATTCTTCATCATGGTTTTGAACTGATATTTTAGTTAGTATGGGGAAATTACAATTTTTTTTGATTTTTAAGATATAAATACTGTAAAATCATTGTTATCCGGAATTTAAGCAACCAGCAGCCTCAAGCAACTGGCAAAAAAAAAATCAAGGAAAATAAAGAGGTTAAAAAAAATGGAAGTTTAAAATTGTTGTGCCTCTTTATTTACCAATCCACACAACAGGCAATCTCAAGTAACTGGAAAACTCACTTATCCGACATCTACCAATCACCATAAGCACCAGATACCAGGGGTTTTTAACTGTATTAACTTTAAGGATTTAAATTGTATTCAGGCATTTTACTTGTTGTGAACACAATTGTTTGGTATATAGATTTAAGGTGCATTAACATTTTAGAAGCTGCAACCGACTGGTGCTTCTCCAAACTTGCCGATAACAATAAGGCTGCCTCAAAACAACAAATTTTTTGACACATACTCATGACAATAAACTCTGATTCTGAAGTTGACTGTCTTATTTGCCTTATTCTAGTGGCATTGTCTTGGTGACTTTGCCAGATTTGTGCTAACAAAGTGTTAGAGTGTGTGTTATTCTGTCATTTGTATTCACAAACTGGTGCTAAAACCATTTAATTTATTATTTGCAAATAGAAAATAATGCATGGGTTTATATTCAAATGACAAATGCACACCTCATAAAGGAATTTTATTCTTGCTGTTTGCCCTGATTCTGGTTCATTGTTTCTCTTGACTGCCAGATTAACAGGACCAACTCGTGTTTGTCCTGTTGCCAGAATATGAGATTTGTAGTGCAGCGGACTTGTTTTATTATGCTAAAGAAAATCTTTTAATAATTATAATCAGAAAATCTCAAATTCATAGTCAGAATTCACTTTAAATTTGATGCTCTTGATCTCAAGAAGGGAAACATTTCAGTAAAGAGAAGTATTTTTTTTAAAGCCCCGACACGTGCAGATTTAAGTGGTCACTTGAAATTCCTTTTCTGTTTGTGAAAGAAAATTTGAGTTTCAGTCATATTTGTTTTAAACATTATTGTTGCTTATAAAATTCATGATTGACATGTTTTAAAACTATCAATCTGAACAATTGTTTGGTATAAAGCAGAAATGTATTTTATTTTGCAAATTGGTAATGTTCACAAGATTTACAGAGCCAAGCTGTTCGATTTTTAAATGGAATGGTTATGCTTCAAAACTGCCATTTTGCTAAGAATTGCAATTACTTGACAAGAAAGCACTCAAAATTATCCATGTTAATGTATGACCAGTCCTGCCATCTGTTATCATGAACATCAAACTGAAAGCAACCTTTTTGACCTTCTAGAAATATACTTTTTGCATGTATCTTGTGAAGGGCTGAAGATGTCAACTCACTAAATAACATTAAACTGATCATCCCAATAAATTCAAAGGTTTTCAGTTCAGTGAGTTTGTTGAGCTTAACCAGTAACAAACCAATACAGAAGAAGAATTTTGCCCAGATGTCCTTGTAAGTAAATTATAAGGTCGGGGGTGGGGGGGGGGGGGGGGGGGAGAGAGGAGTGGTTGAACATTTTCAGAGGAAATGAAAAGCAATATTAATTTGTTGTGAGAATTTTGATTTCAAACCTGGGGACTCTCTGGAATAAAGCCCAGATTTGCAAAGAGTCAACGATGAAGAAACAGTGCCTGCAGATTACTTTATTGGATTGTGTAAAAAATGAATTGAGGAGCACGGGGTATCTGTTGGGTTTTGTAGTAACAGGACATTAGCTGTAGAAATGTAAGTACTTACTTAGTTAACTGTAATATATCTAGTATGTTCAAACATACCAGTTAATAAAATTTGTCTTTCCATCTTGGGGTGGAGGACCAAAAGAGCCATCATGAATACTGGTGCACATCTTTTCATTTCAATATTGCTCTGCATACAAACCCAAAACTCTGCTTTTTCATAACATTTTGCACTGTTTGAAATGTTTATATTTGCATCCATTTTTATTCCACTTATGAACCATATATTCATGGTATATTTCCTTTTATTCTTTATCATTTTCCAAGGAAGTTCTAAGAGGGCACTTGGAAAATCGCATTACATCCTGCAATCTGGTTGCTTAATTCCAATACTATCTACAAATTGGCCGAAGACGTCACGGTTGTTGGTGAAATCACATACGGCAATGAGGAAGCATACAGGAGGGAGATAGATCAGCTAAATGAGTGGTGTAACACCAACAACCTTGCACTCAATGTTAGCAAGACCAAGGAGATGATATGGACTTAAGGAGGAAGTCAGGAGAACATGAACCAGTCCTACTCGGGGGCTCAGCAATGGAGAGGGTCAAATTCCTGAGTGTCAACATTTCCGAGGATCTATCCTGGAGTCTCCATGCCGATGCAATCACGAAGAAAGCTTGCCAGTGGCTTTGTGAGGAGTTTGAGGAGATTCAGAATGTCACTGAAGTCTCAAATTTCTACAGGTGTACTGTGGAGAGCATTCTGGCTGGTTGCATCACTCTCTGGTATAGAGGTGCCAATGCCCAAGTTGAGAAAAAATTCCAAATGATTGTTAACACAGCCTGAGACATCATTCCATCCAGGACATATGCAAGAGGCGGTGATTTAAGAAAGCAGCCTCTATCCTCAAGGACCCCACCACCCAGGCCATGTCCTCTTCACTCTGCTACCATTTGGGGAAAATGTGCAGGAGCCTGAAGGCGAGTTTTCAGTGGCACAAGGACAGCTTCTTTTCCTCTGCCATCAGATTCCTGAATGAACAGTGAACCACAGATATTGCCTTACTTCTTTTTCTTGCACTATTTTTACTTATTTTTCTAAGGTAGTTTATATAAATGTTTGCAGCGTGATGCTGCCACTAAACAACACATTTCGTGACTGGTTTATGATAATAAATTCTGATTCAGGTTCATTTACTGTGTCTAAATGCTGAAACTGCCCTGCCGAAGTCCCTTCATCTGAAAGACTGGAATGATTCAAAAAGGCTGCTCACCATCACCTTCTCAAAAGAAATTTGGGATGGGCAATAAATTCTGGTCTTCCCAGCAACACCAAGATCTTGAAAATGAATTTAAAAATATCATAAATATAAATGGTATCCAAAGAGGTTTCAGGATTCCTGCTATATGAGGAACACTCTTGTCTGTATCAATGTATTTAAAAGCCATTGAATTACGATCCTATCTCTTCCTGTGCACCTACATTATGTCTTAATTTTTGCCAAATCTCTTTTGCAGCATCGCATGAAACTCAAATTCATAGCAGTTCAAAGCCATCAGATCCTGTTTATATAATTTGGGGGTAATTCTAGACTTAGGAGAATGGGCTCTGTGTGGCGAAAGTTGTTTTGCTGCACTTGTGGAACATTTATTAAAATTGACATTGTTTTCATAATTTTGCTCATTTACTACATTTTGACTATCTTGATTAACTGTCCTGAACAAAACAAATTCATCTCTGCTTTTGAGAACTTGCTGATCACATTTAGCTGTATTTGTTGGGAAAGCACTTCAAATGCCCTTCAGAAGCATGCTTTTAAATTTACCGTATAACTTTATTTTAATTTTTGCATGTTATAGACTCCACAAAATCGATCCAGTGGTCTAAATCTGTTTTGATATCAAAGAAATATAAACAGCAGAAGGTCCAGAATGGGATGGAAAATCATATTTACTAATTTCAACATTGATAATGACAACAAAATTAATCTGCCAAAATATGGGTGAGTGTATTTATGTCAGGATATGAAATAGCCAAAGCCTTTATTTCCTATTTATTATAAGGAAGAAAATGTTGTATGCTCAGGAATTTCATGTACCACATACTTCTAATATTGCTATGCGGGTCCAGGGGCATTAAACATGTAACACCATTGCTAAGAGCATGACCCACCACTCCACTGTGTATTTAGTAAAGTTTTCCAGCCCCAGAAATTAAAAGTAACACTGCATATGCCTGTTGTGACTGCAAATGCATTCAGTGAAATTTACGGCCAACTCGTGGACTCTGAGTAGACCATCCCACCCCCACACCCCGTTTGATCAGGGGAAACAGAGGAGACAAACCACAGATGGTGACCGTGGTAGCGGTTGAAGAGACACACAGGCAGCTGGCTGTTGGTGACTCGAGGTAGGAAGATACGCAGGCATCTGCAGTCAAGGGACTCGCACTGATCCGTGGACTGCTAGAGACTGGCTCAAGACTAAATGAAGGGGTGTCAGGTATTGAAATTGGTATGTGAGAGGGTGCCAAGAGGGCTGAAGGGTATTAATATTTGGTTATTAATATTAGGGTTAGGGTTAGGGTTAGGTTCAGATCTTGAGCTCAGACTGCAGATGATTTGGGCTGGACTCTGTGTGGCTGCGTCAGTGCTGGAGATGCTCAGTGACTCTGATGGGACTCTCTTTTGCTTTTCTTTCTCTGACGATAAGAGCTCTTCAGGCAACTTCTCCCAAAAGTGAATGTCTGCCTTATGGCAGACGAAAACAAATTCCATGTAATATCACACTTTCCTTATTACATGAGAATAAATTGATTCTTAAGTCTTGAATCTTCAAATATTCTGCTCCATTATAGACAACCTCCAAAATAGATAATTCTGTCAATGTGGAAAATCTCATCTTTGATGTGTTATTAAGATGAAGTGATCCATGAATTTCTCAAGTTATCCACTTTAAAATTCTTTATTTATAGTTTTTATTTTCAAGAATATTTGCAAACTTGCCTTCTTCAATACTGTGTTATGGAAAGTATGCCTTCTGGGCTATAATTTTAATACTCTTAGTTCCATTATGTATTTTTAAAACCATTTTCTGTTGTATGTTTATCTTGATTCCCTCCTCAGAAACTGTTACAAACTCACTACTCTATAAATACTAATAACCACCTTGCACTATTTGGGGTTGTGATCTCCAAATACTCTTTCAGAGATGGCAATGGGCAATCTGAATATGATGGCTAATTTCATCATTAATATCTGTTTTCAAAAGAATAAGAAACAGTTCACGCTTTCCAAACTTATTGTTGAGTATGGTGTTGTGCAGCAGGGACTGATTGGTAGGGGATTTTTTTTTACATGTTAAGCCATTCCATTAAGTAGTCAATGACTTTGAGCTTGGCCTCCAAAAGTGTATATATGTAAAATTATCTGTGTACTGCAACTTGATTGCTGAAATTAGGGTGATGTTGGTTCTGGATTGGAAATTATATTGATTGAATGTTTTTCTAATTGTCCTGCAGATTAGCTCCTCTATAGCTGAGATGCATCAGTGTCAAATTAAATTTTAGCATTTTTAAATTAAATTTTAAGTTAAATTTTTTAATTAAATTTTTAAATTTAGATGTACAGCACAGTAATAGGCCCGCGCCACCCAATTGCACCCTATTAACCTGCAACCCTGGTACGATTTGAACATTGGGAGGAAACCCACACAGATACAAGGAAAATGTACAAATTCCTTATAGGCAGTGCGGTATACAAATCCCAGTCCTGGTCACTGGTGCTGTTACAGTGTAGGTAGAAGATTTGTGAAAAGTGATACAGCCTCTCCGTTCTTCTCGATCTGATTTCAAACCTGCACTTTGGTTTTGCAAGTTCTTTCTGTGACTGCTTGTGTTTCCACTAGGTCAGTAGTTCCATAGGATGCCATAGGTGTGCTGTGGTTACTAAGGGATTACTGAAGGTGGTATGTGAGTGGAAAGAAAAGGGTTGCAAACCACTGCCCTATGTGCTTTGGTCCTCCCAGATTTCCAAGATGTGTAGGTCGGTGGGTCATTAACTCAACCCTCAGCCGCATCTCGTCTATTTCTTTCACATCTATCCTGGCCCCTTCCATAACACACCCTCCTCCTCCACCAAGATGCGACAAAGACAGGACTCCCCTTGTTCTCACCTTCCACCCCATCAGCCTCCCCATCCAACATATTCTCTGCAATTTCAAGTTTATTATCACCTAATTGTACAAGTAGAACCCAACGAAACAAAGTTCACCAGTCCTCGGTGCAAAAACGTGCAAACACACAATCAGACATAACACACATACAATGGGAGTAGCTGAAAGATGCTGTATGTGGGGTGATAGGAGTCCTCAATGATTTTGCATGCCTTCTTCAAACAATTATCTGAGGAAATGATATTGATGGAGGTGAGGCCCCATTGATCCTTTCTGCTACTTTTATGGTCATGTGGATTGACCTCCAATTCAATGTTCTGGAGCAATGAACCACACTGTGATGCAGCCAACCACATACAATGAGATCCTACCAGCAAACACCTCTTCCTCTCCCTGGTCTACTCCCTTTGCTGTAGGGCTCAATTCCTCCATGACTCCCTAGTCTATTCATCCCTTTCCTTGGTACCTATCCCGGTGACTGGAAGAAGTGCTACACTTGTACTCCCTCACCTCGAATCCGTCTTGACAGTCCGCAACCAGGTGGACATTCTCCTCTCCCAGTCCCTCTCTCTTTCCACACTGTTCTGTCTCCTTTCCTCTGCCCACTTCATTTCCTTCTCTCAGAAAGACATCATTCTTGCCCCTCTGCCTTCTCACCATCGCTTATCTGCATCTACCTATTACCTGTTAGCCTGTGCTTTTCTTTTGATTACATCCTCCCTCCACCTTTTTATTTAAGTATCCACTCGTCTTCCTGTTGAAAAGCCTGAAAAGCCACAAGACCATGACATAGAAGCAACAATTGTCCATTCAGCCTATCGAGCCTGCCCTGCCATTTAATCACGAGCTAAACCATTTTCCCATTCGGACCTACTATCGGGCCTTCTCCCCATAACATTCGATGCCCTGGCTAATCAAGAAACTATCAGTGAAATGGCCTCCACTACGGCTTGTGACAACAAATTCCCCAGATTTGCCACCCTCTGACTGAAGTTTTGCCCTCTTGTCCTGGACTCACCCACCATGGGAAACAATCTTTCTACATGTACTCTGACCACCCTTTCCAACACTCAAAATGTTTCATTGAGATTCCCCCCCCCTCCCATTCTCCTAAATTCCAATGACTGCAGATCAACAGCCATCAAGCATTCCTCAGATAATCCTTGTGAACTGCCTCTGAACCCTCTACAATGTCAGCTTATCCTTTCCATTTTTAATTATTTTATTTTCAACTCATGCAAATTCAAGCAAATAATATAGTTACATTTTCTTCCGCACAAATATAATTCAGAGTCCAGCATTTTCCCCTCTCCCCTCCCTTCTCCCATAACTTGTACAGATACACAATTGCAGAAGAAAAACAACATGCTACCAGACCCCAAATATTAAATAAACAATATTAAATAAACAATAAAAGGTAGGGGGCAAACAATGAAAATGAGAATAAAAATTAAAACTAAAACACTTGTTTGTGCCATGCCCTCCAATGCACTCTCTCCTTTATATACCTCGTGGAATGGATTTTTTTTCTCCCCTCATTACTCAAGGCTCAAAATTTGTGCACCTATGTGCTTCAGATACAGCTGCCACACTTCAACGAATGTCCCATACTTTTTCCTTAAGTTATATGTAATCTTCTCCAGAGAAATTCAACCCTGCATTTCCATAGCATATCCTTTCTTAAAACGAGGAGCCCAAAACTGCTTACAATACTCCAAGTGAGGTTTTACCACTGCCTTGTAAAGCCTCAACATCATATCCCTGCTCTTGTATTCTATTCCTCTTGAAATTAATGCCTTCTTCACCACCATGCAAGCTCATCTTCAAGCTATCCTGCACGACAACCCCTAGGTCTCTTTGCATCTGGGTATTTTAAATTTTCTCCCCATTTAAAAAGAGTCTGCCTGTATATTTTTTTTCTTCCAAAGTGCATGACTGTGTATGTTCCAACATTATATTTCATTTGACACTTCTCTGCCCATTCTTCAAATCTGTCTTAATCCTTCTGCAGCCTCTTTTTTTCCTCAATACTACCCATTCCTCCACCTATCTTCGTATGATCTGCAGACTTGGCCACAAAGCCATTCATTGCATAATCCAAATCATTCATATACAACACACAAAAAAAGTGGCTCCTGCACTGACCCCATTGGAACACCACTAGCATCTGGCAACCAACCTGAATATGATCCCTGTATTCCAACTCTCTGGTTCCTACCAATCAGCCAATGCTCTACCCACCCAGGTAGGTTTCCTGTAAAACTGGGCTGTTTACCTTGTTAAGTAGTCTCATGTGCAACAGCTTGTCAAAGGCCTTCAGAAAATCCAAATTCACAACATCCACTGCATTTCCTTTATCTAGCCTGCTTGTCATTTCTTCAAAAAATTCCATTAGGTTTGTCGAGCAAGATTTTTCCTTAAGAAAATCATGATGGCTTTGACTTTTGGCCTATCTTGCCATGTGCCTTCAAGTACTCCATAAATTCATCCTTGACAATCAACTCCAACATCTTCCCAACCACTGATATCAGGCTAACCAGTCTATATTTTCATTTCTGCTGCCTCCCTCCCTTCTTGACATTTGCGATTTTCCAGTCCTCTGGGACCATACCAGAATTTATTGATTCCTGAAAGATCATTACCAATGCCTCCACAATCTCTACCACTACTTCTTTCAGAACCCGAGTGCAAAGCATCTGGTCCAGGAGACTTGTCTACCCTTAGAGCTTCTGACCACCACCATTTTTTCCTTTTTAAAATATTTTTATTATCTTCTCCCTTAAGTTAGTAACCACTCACTTCCCTTATGCTCTTTGACATCTACCACACAGCTAATGTCTTCCACAGTGAAGACTGATGCAAAATATTCATTTAATTCCTCTGCCATCTTGTCTCCCAGAATTATTTCTCCAGTGTCATTTTATAATGGTCCTCGCATCTCTTTTACTCTATATACCTGAAACTTTTTGTTTTTGATATTATTTGCTAATATACTTTCATACTTCATCTTTTCCCTCCTTATAAGGATTTTAGTTATCATTGCATTTTTAAAAATCGTCCAATCCTCTATTTTCACGCTAATTTTTGCTTCCTTGTATGCCCTCTTTTGTTTTTAGGTTGGCTTTGACTTTTCTTAACAACCACAGTTGTAACATTTTTCCATTTGAATATTTCCTCTTTTTTGGTCTGTATTTATCCTAAACCTTGCTCATTTCATATAGAAACTCCATCCATTGCTTCTCTTCCCATAATGTGCTCATTAACAAGCTGCTCTAAAAAGCTATCTTGAAGGCTTTCTACAAATTGTCTCCTTGAAATCCAGTCCCATCCTTATTTTCCCACTCTACTTACATGTTAAAATCCACCATGACGACCCTAACATTGCCCTTCTGACATGCCTTTTCTGTCTGCTGTTGTAATTTATGTCTACATCCTGGCTATTGTTTAAAGTTCTTTATATAAATGCCAACAGCATCTTTTTACCCTCCCATTTCTTAACTCAACCCACAATGACTCTATCTTCTGATGCGATGTCACCTCATTCTAATAATTTAATGTTGTTCCTCACCAACAGAGCTCTCCACCCCATCTGCTTACCTGCCTATCCTTTTGATACACTATATCCTTGGACATTAAGGTCCCAATGACATCGATCCTTTAGCTACGACTCTCTGATGACGACATCGTACATACCAGTGTGTAGCTGTTCTCCAAAGCCATCCACTTTATTTCTTGTGCTGTGTGCATTTAAATACAAAATGTTTAGTCCTGTATTTGTTACTTTTGACTCTGTGTCCCACTGGTGGCAATTTTGTCCTATCTGCCTGTCTTTCCACAACTCCCACCAGCTTTCCCTACTTGTGTGCTAATCACCTCTTCCTCATCCTGTTCACTTTGGTTCACACCCCTTTGTGAATCTTGTTTACCTCTACCACCACCCCACCCCGCCCAACTACCCATTGCTTTCCATGGATGCTGTATTGGCCTGCTGAGTTTCTCCAGCACTTTTGTGTTTTTCTCAGCACAGGGATAGATAGAGTTGATGTGGAAAGGCTTTTGCCATTGAGAGTAGGAGAGATGGATACAAGAGGTCAAGGGTTGAGAGTTGACGGGCAAAGGTTTAGGAGTAACATGAGGGGAAGTTCTTTACTCAGAGAGTGGTTACTGTGTGGAATGGGCTTCCGAGAAAGGTGGGTGGTCAATTTTGTCATTTAAGAAAGAATTGGATAAGTATATGGATGGGAGGGGGATGGAGGGATATGGGCAGTGCTGGTAAGTGGGATTAGAGAAGGGTACTTGGATCAGTGCGGAATAGAAGAGCCAAATTGGCCTGTTTCCGTGCTGTAATTGTTATATGGTTATATATTTACAGTCAGGTGGATTGGATGGACAGACTCCCTGCATCAGGTTTTGATATTGGAGGAGGTTAGTAAAAGCTCAGAGGTTCTGAACATTCTGAAAACCTCTGAAAAGTTGTAACATACTCATTGACTTATCGTGTCAATGGGATCATTACAACCTGGCCATTGACCTTGAAAAATTAAAAGGAGCATTTGAGAAGCCTTTGGGAACCTCACAGTCCTCAAGGGAACATATCTAAATTTGTGTAAACTGCAGAAGGAGCACCAGTACTCTCCACCACCCTGCCCTGTCAAGCTTCTGCAGCACTGGTGGTATCCACATTGGCCTCATCAGCTATCTTGACATGGAAGGACTTTATCCTGAATTCCAAGGGACAGTTTAATAATAAGAATTACAATTGAGATGTATAACTTCTTAACCATGAATCATTCCTCCATTGTCTCCAGTTTTGCTCCTTTTGTGTTCTAGAAAACTGTATTTCATTAAAGTATTGACTGCCAAACTTATTTTATTAGATGCTTTTTGTGTCTGATTGCTTCTCTTCACTGATTCTCATATAACAGCATTTCATTATTAATGGATCAGCAATATATGTATCCAACTTAATTTTAATTTGTTAATTGACGAATCCTCCAATTCACCATATTTTAGTTACCAAGTTCAGTGTCAGGCATTTTATGATGTGTACGGATGGGACCCAGGATGGGACTCGTTGGCTCTTGAAGACGCCATCTGCAATGTACTGATTATTGCAATGTCAGTGTGATAATTTATGTTCTATGACCTACTCTGTTATTTTTGGTAAGAAGGAAAGGAAAAGGAAAATGCTGCTTTCTAGGATCACAGTGTCTGTGATAGTGTTCGATATGGTACTGGAAAAAAACAAATATATGAGATTCCAAATTATTTTGTTTTCACGACTTTGTTTTCAATCCCAGCACCATGTCATGTCTTTCAGAGGAATGCAGATCGAAGTATTTCTGAAAGGCAAAATGTATTTAAGGAGGAGATGACCATTGTATCTTAGTATACAAGAGTTTTAATTTTGTTACATTATATTACAATGTGCAGTTTGGCCTTGATTTTTTTTAAATATAATGAAACCTGCATAATATTGAAAAGCAACAATGATGAAGTACCTGTGATGATCAGTATAATAATGACTTGTTGAAGTAATTGCATTTATTGTCTTTATATGAATAATCTCATCATTTTGTGCATGGATTCTTTGTTGGAACTGTACTTCAGAAATATTTGCCAAAAGTAATCATTACAAAATTGTCCTTTAAACAGTCTGTTGATTTAATTTTGGACGACTATTCCATCATAAATAATCGTTAGAGAACAGAAGTGGGCGACACAGTTCTGATGACAGAAAGGTTGTACTTAATCTGCATTACTAAATGACCCAGGAAGGCTGCTCAAAGGGATTACAGAATAATTATGTTAATATGCAATTATCACCTCATTTTTTCTGCATTACCCTCAAGATGTAGTGCAATATGGGTGTTATAGCAAGTGCTGATAGTTTGCAAAAATACTGACATTTGAGATTTCTAAGGAAAGTCAATAACGATAGCTTCATAATGGTCTCTTATCATAATGAATAAAATTTTGACCTTTATCTCCATGAGTACAAGTTTTGTTTGTGATTTGGATAGATTGCTGTAAAGGGAAGTTTCTAATTCATTCCAGCATTTGCTGCAAGGTCTGCATTTTCAACAATATTTTATGTTGTAATTTGTGAATTTAATGACTTGTCAAAGACCCTAATAATGAGTGCACAAAGAATTCCTACTGCTGGTTTATGTTTATATTCCACGGGTATCTTTTAATTTTGTTGATTTTTATTATCCATACATTTAATTAGATGATTTCATCCTTCTCCACCCCTTTCATTGATTTAAAAGCACATAAGGTTTTGAAGCATATAAAGTCTTTGTAACTTGCAGATAGGACTGTTAATATAGAACTTCTTAATAAATGAGGCCTGAAATCTGAGACCATTCGTTATTTTTGTGAGGGTTTGCTATCCTGCTGTTCAGAGGGTACCACAGAAGTTTGCTTTAAGTGGGAAACGTCTGTTCTTTCTTTGAACCCCTAACACCAGAACAGATGGGTAGAATATGGAGCACGGAAGGTTTTACCTCTGAGGTGGTAACAGTGAAGCCACCACTCATTAACACTGAATTTACCACTTCGTTAGCAACGTTGCTTCCTGTTGAGAAAAGCTAGTTCAGGTACAGCATATTAAATTAACTGAGCATACATTTGGCTATGGATCTTGGACACCAGAGTCATTTTGAAATTAAAGCTTTCACTATTTCTGTGTGTTTCAGCTGGTTTTAAATGCTTGTTATTTTTTTTGTTTGATTACAAATTAAATGAGAGCTTTTGGAAGGAAGGATGTGTTATAAAACTCCCATTGCTCACTGTCACAGCAATTAATTTTACAGCACTTGTTCTGTACAGGTTGCTCATATTGATTAAAATCAGTTAAGGTAAATGAGACAAACATTATAGCATTTCCAGGCTTGTTTTCCTATTCATTGACATTTTCAGTCGTGATTCTTAGCACCTGTTTGTACGTGCCCACCCCTTAGCTTCTGCTGCGTATTTAACACAGAGACTCATGCTGGGAACTGTTTTAGCACCATTTTAGAGTGATAACATTGAATATGATCTCATTGGAAGTGTATTTTGTTCCCATGGAAATTGGTCAATTTTAGCAGCAGCTGAGAGTTTTGAAGGGGAAACAGGAAGGTTGTAACTAAAATGTGTGGAATTTTGATTCTTCACACATAATTAAAGTCCCCAGTATTTGAGAACGACAGCAGGAATCGTTTTCCTTCAGCAACAGACAAGATGTAGATGTAATAGTTGTTGAAACCACTAATCTCTTGGTTGATGAAGCAGTTGCACCTAGTTGATTTAAGTCGTTATAATCATTTTATTCATAGTGTTAAACCAAGGTAAAAATATTATAAATAAAATGTAATCATCTACTTCTACAATTCTGTTACGCTGTGTTTGAATAATATATAATTAAATGTATTCTCAAGATTTTGAATGATTTATAAGTCCATGAAGGCTTTATTGGTTAAACATTTCATAATTTACCAGCACTTTATACCATTCTGATAATACAATACATGATGCGTTAGAGATATAAAACTGTAACTTAAATTTATTTATTTCATCTCTGATGGAGTTTAATATATTTAAAAAGTATTTTGCGTAAAAAGGGTATTTATCAAGTCACACGTCTCTAGAAATGCACAAATTGAAATATACTAAGGGAACAAAGAAATATAAACATCTAATTAGCATTCAGCAAGGTTATCATTTAATTGACTGTTAAATTTATTACAGGTTTGCATACCAGGTTAACCCAAAACCTTTGGGTGGTAGACTTGTCTCAGGAATCTCAATTATGGATGTGATTTTATTGCATTCCATGATAAAAGGGCTGATTTGAACGTTGTTGATGCTGGAACTGCAAATATTATATGTTGCTTTAGTGCATTATTTTATGACTGATGATAATTATATTGTTCTATCCCTGGTGCAGCCATTTTAATGGCAGATGGTTCTTGAATTTTAAGAACTTTTTATCATTAATATTTATGATTTTTAAAAGGTTTTACTTTTTACTTGTAATAATTATTTTTATTATTTGCAGGATTAACAAAATCGAAAGTTCTGGATTGAAGATGAGTAATGCAGATAGCATGAAGACCCATATTAGTTCTCCCGGTGCTAAAAGCGGATTTGGAGATGAAAAAGATCTCCCATCAACCACTGTTACCACAATTATACCTCAGACCTTAACAGAGAATCAAATGTCAGCTCCAAAAAGCAATACTCTAAACTTGTCTAAATATCTGTCCAGGGACAGTTCTATAAAAGCCTTAAGTGGAACCCAGCAGACTGTGTTTATGCCAACTGGTGCTCCTACTATTTTGAGTGCAAAACCTATCTCGCCTACAGGAACAGCTGTGAGGGATGGAGTTCCATATCCCTCCTCAACTAAATCTTCCAACACAAAGCAGGCTGATGTCTCTTTAAGTATTTCTCAATCTCTGTGCCAGTCAGTTGCAGATTCTTGCCCATCATCTCACTTTGTTCAGTCTGTTCAGGTTCCAACATCATCTGGCAATTCAGATAAAGTTCAGCCAGTTTCACCAGCCCCATTCCTCTTGCTGGTACCCAATGTAGTGCCTTTTCAGGGTCAAGTTAATGCACAGCCTAAAGTGACACGTTCTTTGCCAATAGTGGATCACAAACATGCAGTCCAGTTAAATGGTGCTTCTACAAGCCAGTTGTTATATTGTAAAGAAAATGAAAAGACGAAAGAAGAAAGAGAAGATATAAAGGGGAAAAGAATATTAAGTAGTTCTGATATTCATGGGGTTGAATCAGAAGCTTCAAATGATGTTGGCTTAAATTGGGACCCTGAAAAAGAATTCATGCAGTTTCTGCTAACAAAGGAAAAGGATGAACAGATGGTTCAAATTGATGAAAATTCTCAAGTCCAATCAAATTTGAACTGTGGAAGAAAAAGGAGGCGGAAAATGGAGATTGTTCAAATGGTGGATTTCTCTGAACTGGAAAATCCAGATATGCACCTTATACCTAAAAAGACTGCAGTTAATTTGGAAGGGACAGAACCGGGTGAAGAAAAGGTTTCAGCTGTAAAACCAAAATACTCGCCTGCCAAAAAAAATCTTGTTGGCGAGACACGATCAAACCTTCCCAAAGAAACAGTGGAAGCAATTAAGCAGTTGATCTTCAGTGATTATAAATTTCCCATCAAAAACCTAGAAGCAGCAAGAACAAATGTTGCTGCAACTACATTTGTAGAAGGAACTTTACCTTTTGGTTCAACAATTTTTCCTCCAGGCAGTGCTCTACAAATAGATGATCTACAAACTGGTTCTGAGTCACCATCAGACGAAGATACCGAGACAGAGCCGTCATTTTACCCCTGCACTAAATGTAATGTCAATTTCAGGGAAAAAAAGCATTTGCAGAGACACATGATTTATCACTTAGAAGGACATAGCAAAACAAATCTGCCAAGACCCTACATATGTAAAGAGTGTGGAATTGCATTTCGTGACCGTGCCCCTCTCCAAAAGCACAGGAGCCTTCATCAAGAGAAAAGAGAGAGGTTGATGGAGGAGATTCGTGAGCTCCGCACATTCCAAGATGAAGGCCGGAATGCAAAATTACAGTGTCCACAATGTGTATTTGGGACAAACTGCCCTAAAACATTTGTACAGCATGCTAAAACTCATGAGAAGGACAAAAGATACTACTGCTGTGATAAATGTAACTTCATGGCAGCATCAATGGATGAACTCGAAGGTCATCAAATTTATATTCATGATGCAGTTATTAATAAGTCCATTCATAAACCTTTGAAAGGTGTATCATTAGAAAATTTATTAAGTCACTGTAAGTCGGGAGGCATATATGTATGTACAAAATGCCCTTTTACCACACCAGCTAGGAGTATATTTAAAAAGCATGTCAAATACTTGCATCAACGTCTCTATCATGTTCGGAATAAAAATGAACATGCATCAAAGATGCCTGGCTTGAGTTCAAAACCATTTAATTTGGTGATTGACGATAAGACTGCATCGCAGGAGTCTGAATGTCTGAACAAACTTATTATAAAGGGAGGTATAAAAAGGAGTTTTGAAGCACCTGATACACTGGGGAATTTCTCGAGATTGTACAGCAAGGTCAATGATAATACTATTACTGAAAAACCATGCTACACCGCCACAAAAAACATCCATCATTCATCTGATCCTGTGATTGATTACAGCAAGTCTTCAACAAGGATTCTGACAGGACTAAATACTGATAATCAAAAGGTGAGCTTCCTGAATCAAGAGCACACTAGAAAGCAGGGAAATATTGATGACCAAGGGAACAATGCAGTTGGCTATCAGAATCTTGCCCAAACTGAAAATGACGTGGGGATCTTGAAAGATTTGCTGCCTCCATCGACATTAATAGAAACAAAACAAACGGATGTACAATCGGCTTTGAGCTTCCGTGGAACAGATGCTGAAGAAATATCAGGAGAAACAGAATGTGTAGACGCTGGAGCTGTATCAGTTAGGAGATCCGTGAAGGATGTCATGGTTAGTGTCTCTGTTGGCAATGATATTTTTGATCAGTATCCAGATGTATTTCACAAAGCACCTGTGGTCATTTTGAATAAACTTGAGCCATGTGCAAATGAATTAGAAGGCGATGGTGAGGAAAATTCACCAGAACCTGATGTGGTTGAATCTGCTAACGGTATGAGTGATGCTACTGCAATGACTCTTGCTGAGAATGATTTTGATGTTGGTGATAAAGAAACTCAGTACTTCAGTACTGAAGTACAGCTAGTTGATGAAGATGATTTTGATACATACGATGAGAGTGAGGAGGACGATAATTTGGATGATTTCGATGACATACATGATTATGGCCACAGTGACTATGGTAACCAAAGCCTTTACTCAGCAGAATATCAAGAGGTGACTCACAACCATTTTATTAATGAAGATTTTCATATAAATAATAATGCTAAATGTATAGAAGTTATGGATCCAGTTCTTTATCAACATGATGCTCCGTTTAATATAACCTACAATTGGACGGATTTTCACACTGAGAAGCGGCCATGCCCATACTGCCCAGCTGTATTTGACACAGGTGTTGGCTTGTCAAATCACGTACGAGGACACCTCTACAGAGTTGGCTTAACCTATGATGCTCGTCATCTGGTTCCACCAGAGCAGATAGCATCCAGTGATAAGAGGCGGCGGATCAAAAAAAATGATGCTCCTGTTAGGAGACTAAAAAAAGGTAAGTTTCATTTAAATGTGTCTGCCTAAAATTAATCAACAATGGGATTTAAGTTCTCAGTTTTCATTCAATATGCGCAAGGCTTTAATGAGAAATGAATACATTTTTGGTTTAAAAATAACAAACACAAAAGAGTAATTATAAGTGAACAATACTGAAGGACAAAGAACTTCAGTTCAAAAGGCCAACGTAAACAGTACTTCACAGGATCTTCTCCCAATGAATGAAAACAAGATAAAAGGCCGGTTATATAATTAAATAGAAGATGTATACGCCTTACTTTCCAATCAGCACCAACTCAGTTCCTAGCAGGAATCCACCATTTAAGGATACAGAACTTGCTCATGTCCTTAAAAGAAGTCTCCATCTGAAGAATTTCAACAGAAAGAGTAATTCAGTTTTGCATTGAACTGTTGACAATAGCAGATTATTACCTGAATGTGCACTTGTTAGAGACGGCTCTGATCTAAGCAAGAAAGGCATTTCAAATGCAGAGGAGAGCACCAAAGCCTGGTGAACTTTTTACAAATCAGTGAACCGGTGCGGACTCGAAAGGCCAACATGGCCTGTTTCCGCTCCGTAAATGGTTATATGGAATGAAATTTGGACATATGTTCTAGTCCTAGTCATGCCTAGCCAATGGGAGTGAAGGCTGAGTCAGAGAAACAATTAGACTAAATCCTCATTTTAAGAAAATATCCTAAAAGCTGTCTTAGCTGAATGGAGCTGATTAAAATTCTTCCAGCTGCATTGTATCAGGAAATAACTATAGATCATCCATAGGGAAATAATGCCATTAATCTATTCTTCTCAAATTAAAAAAAAAGTTTACTGTTGCTACAGTATGATTCCACAACCAATTCAAGTTTATTGAATGTGATTGAACCTGATAGACGTGGAGTGATGATCAGATGGCCATGCAAATTAAATATGAAGATAAAATCTCAGGTTCTGTAGAGTGTAAACTTGCATCCTGGTCAGAAATCTGAGTGCTTATGCCAAGCAAATGGAGTGGGCATAAAAATAAAAAATATATACATTAATGTATTGTGCCTTTCATATTAATTTCAGATTTCCTAAGAAAAAGGCACATTGCAGCCAATGAAGTATTAACTACTGAAGGATAATTGCAGAGAATTTGTGCTTGCTTCCACAAATAGTGTAATAATGACAAAATCCTAAATTCCTACCTGTAAACATTGGCCAGGATTTGAAGGATATTGCTCCCACACTTAGAAAATAGAACACTACAGCACAGTACCAGCTCTTTGGCCCTCAATATTATGCCAACCTATATATTCCTACCAAAATGAATAAAATACCAAATCCTTCCTATCTTGTAACTCTATTTTTCTTTCATCCATGTGTCTGTCTTAATAGTCTCTTAAACATCCCTTATATTTCAGCCTCCACCACTACCCCTGACAAGGTATTCCAGACACCCACTAGACTCTGTGTAATAAAAAAAACCAAACAATTTACCCTTGATGTCTCCCCTAAACTTTTCTCCCCTCACCGTTTACAAATGTCCTTTGGCATCTGCTACTGCCGTCCTGGGAAAAGGGCTGACTACCTTATCTATGCCTCTCATAATCTAGTAGACCTCTCATCCTTCTATGCTTCAACGACAAAAACCCTAGCTCTGCTAACCTTGCCTCATAAGATTTATTTTCCAATCCAGGCAACATCCTGGTAAATCTCCTCTGCACTCTCTGTGTCGTTGCCACATCATTCCTATGATGAGGTGACCAGAACTTAACACAATATTCTAAGTGTGGTCTCACCAGAGATTTGTAGACTTGCAACATGACTTCTTGACTTGTGAACTCAAACCCCTGACTAATGAAGCCCAGCATACCATAGGCCTTTTAAACTATCCTATCAACCTGTGCAGCAACCATGGGAAATGTATGCATTTGGACCCCAAGGTCAATCTGTTCTTCTACATTGTTAATTATCCATCCATTGACCCTGCATTAAGCCTTCTGGTTTGACCTTCTAAAATCCTTAAATGTATCACCTAATACTTTGCCGGTTTGAACTCCATTTGCCACTTCTCTACCCAACTCTGCATCCTGTCTATGTCTTTTTGTAACCTGTGACAAGCTTCAACACTATCGACAACTCCTCCAACCTTCATATTATTCGCAAGCTTACTGTCCCATACTTCTGCTTCTTCATCTAGGTCATTTATAAAAATTACAAAGAACAGATCCCTGAGGAACTCCACTAGTCATTGGCCTCCAGACAGAATATGTTCTGTCCACTACAACTCTGCTTTCTACAGACAAGCCAATTCTGAATTCACACAGCCAAGATTCCTTGGATCCCATGCCTCATGACATTCTGAATGAGTCTTTCATGAGGAACTTGTCAAATGCCTTGTTAAAATCTATGTTACCTCCTCAAAAATCTCAATTCGGCTCATGAGGCATGGCCTTCCCCTCATGGAGCTACGCTAACTATTCCTGAGAAGACTGTATTAATCCAAATGTCAGAAATCCTGTCCTTAAGAATCTTCTCGAATAGTTTGCACACCACTGTCTTAAGACTCACTAGTCTAGAATTCTCAGGATTCTCCCTATTACCTTTTTTTAAACCACTTAAGAATAATACTGTGGCATGCTTTACATCCTCCTAAGAAAGTTGATGAGAATAATTTAATTTCATCCGAATGTCAGCAGTGTTACACTCCCTCATAACTGTATTGAAGAGTGTAAGGTAAAAACATCATGAGATGGGACCGGAGAAGGAGTCACCCAGTACTAAGGAGTAACAGAATGCAGATGTGACCTTGACCACTCAAGATAAGTGTGGCAATAACAAGATGATGTGCAGCAGACTAACAGAGAAGGGTAGCAACAGCTAATTCATTGGACAATGTCATGGTATGATCATTTACTAAGTGCGTGTCCTGAAGAGTCAACCCAAAGTTGAGTGTTCAAGTTTCTCCTGTGGAATTAGAACTTGGAATCTTCTGATTCAGAAATTAGACTATTGAGTCAAGACACAGTCTTGAGCTTATTTCTGCTTCATTGATTTTTAAAAATAGGAATAGCCAGTAAACAGAAATAATGAGTAACATGTTGATGCATAACTGTCAATTATCTTTTGAGAAGATTATTATGGAACTGTAATGGCCAACCTGTTGTGAAGCAGAATATAAAGTTAAAAATCAAAACCTAAATAGAATTTGTGCAAATGTTCTTAATTTTTGATTTTCTTGCTTGCATTTTCAAAATGTAATACATGAAGTTAAAATGCACTTACCGCTTGATTCTGTCACCTCTACTTACAACGTGACTCCAAACATTGACTAAGAGTTTAAGTTAATTTTTGTTAAGAACAAATCATTTATTACGTATAAGTCAGGATCTAACACACCTCTGTTCTTTAATTGTAATAAGTCATACTAAAAAATTTGGTATGATTAAATGTATTTTTACCTTTGCTCTATGAAGGATGCTCTTTGACCAGCTGAGTTTCTCCTGCAATGTGTTTTTAATCCAACCACGGTGTCTTACAGATTTTTGTGTTTCACTTTTTCCTTTAGTGCAACTTTCTATTTCCACTCACCAAAGTCCCCAATCCATTGGAGAAAAACATAAATGTGACATATTTTCTATTTTGTTTAACACAAGATCTTTAACTCTTTCACTCCACTGCTTTCACCGCCCCTGCAATCCGAGTTTTTGCTAGAATAATTGTAATATTCCACATTGCGTTAGCTGTTACACCACAAGTCACCAAACCAACAAAAAATTGATTTTGATCAGTTAATGATTTTTTTTTGTTTACAATCATTGAGAAATAATACATACAAAAACTAAAACATTTTACTATATTAAGCTGCACAAATCTGCCGAATTGTCAGTTGCAATTCAGTTACTTTTCCAGTCAGTCTTCTGTGGTTTAGTTTATTTGTTTCACTTTTTGTGCTGATTGATTTTTAACCTATTGTTTTTTTTCCTGACTCTCTGGGGTTCCAGGTTTGTACTGTTTTCCCCCCAGATATTTGCAATATTGTTTTGTGCACACATCCTGAGTTTAGTGAAAGAATTTGGCAAGTTTTCCATTATGCAAGTTCATTATCATCCATTTACACAAGTACAACCTGACAAAATAGCGAAATGACCAAACAAAATAGTCCTCGAGGATGCACTCCAGAAGAGCTTTGCGCACCTTGAATGAAGTTCAAATCAAAGATGTCTGCTAGTAATTGCCCTTAAATCATCCAGCAGCTGAATGACTTCTGGTGTTTTCCTAATGTATGATTTTAAGAGTTTGTTGGCAGTATCCTGCACAAATCATACCCCTTCAAATACTGAACAAAGAGCAAACTAAAGAATTGCGGGAGGAACTCAGAAAGTCAGAACACATCCATGAGTAGAAATGGTCAGGCAGTGTTTCAGGTGTGAACTCTTTATTAAGACTAATATAGAACAGGTGAAAAATCATATAATAAAAGAAGCTGGGGAGGAGCCTAGAATGCATTGGAGGTGGAGAGGCAAATAGAGGGAGAAACAATTAGGAATGGGGGTGGGGAAAGAAAAGTTAGGGGTGGGGGGGAGACATGAGTTTCCTCCAGCCAACTATTTTCTTTCCAATTCCTACAGTGACATGATCTCATCCATTGTTGGGGTGAGGCTCAACATAAATTTGAGGAACAACAGATCATATTCTTGGACAGCCTTAAACCTAACAGCATGAACATTAACTTCTCTAATTTTAGGTAACCCCTACCCTTCCCTACCTCCCCAATCTGATTCCACGGTTCCCATCTCTTCTTTACCTACTCCTGTACTTACTATTTTTTCTCTCTCTGATTTTTCTTTCCTCACCCCATTCCTAATGGTTTCTCTCTCTCTCTCTCTCTCTCTCTTCCTGTCTTTCCATCTCACACCTCTGTCCTATCTATATCACTTCTGAGTCATTTCTCTCATTTTTTTTGTTTGCTCATGATCTGTAGCCTTTGTGTTTCTCTATTGATCTATTAAGGACTGGTGTCAAAAATTTGTTTACAGGAAAACTAGTTTTTAGCCAAGCTGTCTTCTGAGTTGCTTAATTCAATGGTGTCATTTGCTTCATGTATTGGTATCACAGTTCCATAAAACCACCCTTGGTCTGGATCAGAAAATATTTTGATCCTTGAATATTGATCACTTTTTTTTGAAATTACCTCACTTCCTAGATGAGGAAAGAATGAAGCAAGTATACAAGCTGCAAGTCTCTGAGGTACACAGCATGTTTTGCTTTTGCCAATTTATACAGTTAAGAGGAAGTATTCAAATACATTCCTTCAACATAAATAAGATTTTTAGTTCTGACATTACTGCTACATTTCTGTGTATTCATGCAGAATTATAGCTTTAATATATTTTGTAGTAGCTAGTTTTAATCTTTCCCATAGCTACCTTGTTCTCTTGAGGGAACCCAGCCATGATTATTTTATGCCTGTCTGTTGCCTCACTGCTTTAATCGAGATTAAATTTGAACATCTCTCAGCTAATCAAATTAGTATATAGAGTTTCAACGTTTCATTTTGCTACAAACTGAGAAAGGATGCACAACAAAGATTGTGATTATAGTGTTTTTAAAAAAGCATAAAGAAAAATAAATCGTAAGCAAGAAAAATGATAGTTTGTAATTATCAATTATATAGAAGAAAATGATGGATGCTTGAAAAAAGAGAATTGAAAATTGGAAATAGAGCAAAGGATTAAAAGAATAAAGTTAAATTCAGAACATGGCACAATTATTGTCACAGATTTGTTAATAAGAATGAGATACTTAATTATGACCCTTCAAAATTTTTCACTGGCTGTGAATTGCGATTAACTGCTTAATATTGTTGAGTAATTGCACAGAGACATTTACTTCAAGTCAACACAATTTTCTACATTTGGCTTTGAATAAATTATGACCCAGAAACTCAAGTCCAGTATCATAGAACTTAACGGCAAGCTCTATTTGGTTGAACAAGTTCCTCGGAAATCATACAAGTTGAGTTTGTACACTGTAACCTTGCACGTTGTGTTTTGTTATTAGTAAATCTAGATACTTTGCAACCACTAATGATAGCAAAATATACCAAATTCTTCTTGTCATATGTTTTAAAAGAAACTAGTTGCTCCTTTTTGTGGATTGTGTATTTAATATGGATGAGTTGCTCTGCGTTAAATCTCAAATTAAATTATGAGGCTGAAATAAATTTGATTCATCTCTGTTAATGATTCCATTAAATTTTTATTCACATTAGTAATCTAAATTAATTGATGAATCACTTTTCTTCATTTCAAAAGCTACGTTACATTAATTAGATTGGTTAATCTCATTTTCATTTTTGTTTCCACAGAAGTAAAATCTGGATCATCAACTGAGAATACCTGTCCTCTATGTGGGGGTTGGTTTGACACAAAGGTTGGCCTGTCAAACCATGTCCGTGGTCACTTGAAGAGGTTGGGGAAAACAGAACTGGAAGCACACAAATCCCCACTCAGCATTTTGACTGAAATGATGCAGAATGATGCAGAATCTGAAAACATTGCAAAGTTGTTGAGCAGTAAACAATTCAGATATAAGCCATTTGTATCACAGAAATTTGCAACAAGTGATGGTTTATTTCTTGCTCCAAATGGTATAACTATAAAACTGCAGCAAAATGAGGTAAAGACAAAATCCTTCCCCCTACCACAATCAGACTTGCAAGATGGTCTTCCTGACCTGCAGCCAAGAAAATGTAGTGAGGGACATGAACAGTCAAGTTCTTTAATGCAAATTCTTCATAAATTTGGAGAGGAGACATCATCACCAACAAAATCTCAACCAGGAAGAGGTCATGTTCAAACTGCAAAAAAACGATTGCCTGATCACAGACGCCCCTTTCAGCCACAGTTTGGCAGTTCAATTTTACAATCCAGTTCACTATCACAACCAATGACGAGTGCAGATATGACCTATCAATCAGGTTAGCTGTCTTTGCATTAAATTGTGACATAGTAGTAATTGTATAATTATAAATAATTTTAGCAATTTTGGTGCATTCATGAGCATTTTGGAACTGAGGTGTATTTAAAACTTGTCAATTGATCAGTAATATTGAATCTTGGGAAATAATTGCTGTTTCATGTTGTGTCAGGGTTAGGGTTTTAACAGGGTAATGTGGCCTCTTGGACCCTGAAAATTCTGACAATCCTTTATTTTCTGTTTGTCTCCTGCCATTTTGAGTGTTAAATAAAATAGATAAAGCAATTTTTTTATTGAAGTATTGTTTGGACCCAGAAGTCAAAATTAGGAATTTATTGTCTTGGTCATTGTTTCTATAATGGACCGACAAATTATTTTTTAAAATTGGCCTTTTCATTTTAACGTGCATCTAGAGTAGTTATTACCTAGTCTTCGACAAATTGCGAGTTTGTTAATTTTGTGTTTCACTTTGTGTCGGCTGCTGAACTTAGTTTTCCAGAAGATTTATCAGAGACATTTTTACCAGATGCCAATGGGAAATCTTGGGTAACTAAATATATGTAGTAAATGGATTTATCCATTGCTGGAAGCGGAAAGCATGAAGCGACAAACAGAAACGTAGGCAAGAGCCCAGCTTCCCACAACTCTCACCACACCTTAACCAAGTGGGTGTACAGATCACCTATTTTATTCCTGCATTTAAGAAAGAAGCACAGTGAGTGATTTCTGTATTACCTGCAAGGCTGATGATGTCAGCTACTTGTTGAATGTCATACCTGTGGCTAAGAAAGGGACTTGCCTTGAAACTTTATGATCTGGATCATTCTGTAGGTGGCATTAGTCAATTGGTTGTGCATACTTCCATCCAACAAATGAAAAGCCTCCTTGATTCATTATTAAATTCCACAGAACCCATTAAGCAGAAAGACTGAACGTAGCCTGTGTGTTCATAGCAAAAACTATCAGTGTATGTCATCAGAACGTCTTCCAGGTCCTCTGTAGATAATCTTTGCAATTGGACCATGTAATGATTTCAATTGTTCCTGTTACCGCAAAGTGAAACATGACTTTTATAAGTGGAATTTAAAATCAAAAGGTCTTGAGTGGGGTACTCAGTTTCCCAGTTTAATAATTAAACATAGTTTGCTCTTCAAACTCAAACAATTGCTAACCAATTCCTTCCAACTGTAGGAAAGACCATTTCCCTTGTACTTTCAAGACCTTGCCGAAAACAAATAGTACTCCGTTTTGGAATAAAATTATTGGAAAATACTTGCAATGTAGTGCCACAATGTATGCTGTGACTTTCCTTTAACCATTACAGTCTAGCTTAGAGTGGAATTTTCCCCAGCTTTTGTGTTTTATTTAGCCATTATTTGGAATAAGCAATACCGGTAGTGAAAATAAGTGAGATTTCATAAGCTTCACCAGGCAATTGATTTCCCCCCCCCCCCCCCCCCCCCCATTACCTCCATCTACACATGTCTATTCTGTTGAAAATTTTGACCCTTGTCCCGTGGATGCCAAAATTATTTCAATTTTTTATTTATTGGAAAAAAAGTGATTTTTTTTTAAAAAAGAGACCATCTTATAAAGACAGCACAGTTGGAAAAAGGAAAATATTTTCAGGATTTTGAAAGGAAGAGATTGCAGCAAAGTCCTTAAGATTTTAGTTTTTTTCCTGAGTTTCTGTATATGCCTAAAATAGCACTCTACATTTAACCACCACAGGGCAAACAGCTGGCTTACATTTCTTGATCATAACTTTAATATTTAAAACATTAAATATGTATGTGGATTCATGATTACTAATTGGAAATATACTTGATGCTAAATTTTATCCATACTGTAGTAAATGCTGTTTGCTTGGAAGTTGGTCCATTCTTTTGTTCAACACAGAGGTTTGAGTGTCGCCATCAGAATTACAAATCATTAGCTTTCATTATTTATTGCACATGCAAAGTGATGACTGTACAAAAGCACTAATTTAAGTGTTGTATTTAACAGCTGTTCACCAGTCTGTTTTATTTTGCCACCTTGCCTCCCAAGTCTTCATCAGCTATTTCATGTGAAGTAAAAGAGCCATTTACAGTCCCCTCATTCCCTGAACAGCTTTTCTCAAGACTTGAGTAAACACTGTATTTACAACTTTGTCAATACTTGGTTTAGTGCTGCTTGACGTCCAGTGTAGCAAGTGTCTTTTAAGTCTTGTAGATCATACATAAGGCCCTTTTAAGGTGTGTCAATACAGAAGAGATTGTGATTAGACATTTAGTGATCTTTTATTATCACCAATCCATATTGTGAATATCAAAACTTCAGTCACTGATCATGTTTGCCTGGAGCATAATAGGAACTGAAATGTATTAACTAGATGCTTTTAATGAGTATATCGATGATCTTAATACTGACCAAATGAAGAAAATAAAACTACAAGATTGTATTATTTTACATGTGTGTAAATTTTCAGAAATTTTCATTTATTCTGCTAACTGCTTATAAAATTAGCCTGCATTTATCTCCCTAAAATTATTCTTTCCATTCTCGTCAAAAAAGGCCATCCTGTGAAGTTAAGAACTTGTGTCCATTGTCATGCAACCTTTACAAGTGCAGTTAGCCTGGCAAATCATCTCAGAGTCTATGCAAGAAGAAAGCAAGCTGGGGATCTGACTGGCACTCGTAAGTTTTCATTATTTTTCTTTTTAAACAAGTATTTGAGGCAGAGGAAACAAATTGCTGAGCTCTTGCCTTTATAACATTTTAAATTGTTTACTTTTAACCTATCAAATAGTGTGGGTTTGCCATAACTAACAATTTTGAGCAATCACCAAAGTGGGTAGTATTGTCCTTAATGCTAGTTAGTGGTCAATCCACAGTTTAATGAATTGTTATCAATCTGATAACCCTTTGTGTTTAAGCCAGATATGCAGGTAGTTGCAACTTGGGTTAGATAAAGGATTGAGCTAACTTCAGTTCTTGACCTAGCGTTGCAGCTGTATAAAACTTTGATTTGGACACATTTGGAGTATCTGGTCACCACATTACAGGAAGGATACGGAGGCTTTGGAGAAAATGCAGAGGTTCACCAAGTCCTGGCTATAAAGGGAGGTTGGACAAATTTGCATTGTTTTTTCTGGAGCGTCGGAGACTGAGGGGAGACCAGATAGAAGTTTATGAAATTTCAAGACACATTGATATGGGTGATATAATGTTTTTTTCTCAGGGTGGAAATGTCAAATGCTAAAGGAACTAGCTTTAAACTTAACGTGGAGTGGTGGAGTATGAAGGAGATTTGCAAGGCAAGTTTTTATACAAAGAGAGTGGTAGATACCTGAAATGCACTGCTGGAGAGGTGTGAAAATAGACATGATGGTGACATCTAAGAAGCATTTATATGAGATGCAGGGAATGGAGGGATATGGATCATCTGCAGGCAGATGAGATTTGTTTAATTTGACATTGTGGTCAGGTCAGGCATTGTGGGCTGAAGGGCCTGTTCGTGTGCTGTCCTGTTCTTAGTTCTATAAACATCTAGCTCTCCTGATCTCACTGTGTAGCCCCATGCATACGGTTTGAAATAAAAATGTATGTACAAGGTCATTCATGAAGTTGTGATCCAGCAACTAAGATTATGTTTCTGATTGGAACTGTGATTCCCACCAGTCCATTTAACAGGGAAATGGATGACTGCAACTCTCATGCAAATGTTTGGTTCAAAATAATATGTTGCCTTGGTTATTTGAGTTTTCAGTTGAGAAATTTTATGGATATGGTGTATTTGAGATAAAACACTTGGAAACAAATATATTGGAGACTGATTAAATACTAACACTTGGAAACAAATATATTGGAGACTGATTAAATACTAATTACATTGTGCCTATTAGATGTATAGATTAGAGTTTTAACTTCAAAGTCTATTTCCAGTTTATTCTATTCATTACAGTGAATTAGTTTTATCAGTTCAGTTTGGGTAACAATGTTATTAATAATTTCAATGGAATCTTATTTTGGTCTTAAAATTTGCAATTTTTATATGTACTGTAATTAAACAAGAGATGGCCATAATTAGGCCATTCTGCCCATTGATGCTGCTATGGCATTCAATCCTGGCTGATTTATTTTTCCCTCTCAACACCAAACTCTGTAACCCTTGACATCCTCATTAATCAAGGACCTATCAGTGTCTGCTTTAAATATACCCAATGACTTGGCCTCCACACCTGTTTGTGGCAATGAATTCCACATTCACCACTCTCTAGCTGAAGAAATTTATCCTCTGTTCTGAAAGGATGTCTTTATATTCTGAGGCTATGCCCTCTCGTCATAGACTATCCCACAACTGTAAACATCCTCTCCTCATCCACTCTCTCCAGACCTCACTGAGATTTCCCCATCATCCTTCTAAACTCCAGCGAGTATAGGCCCAGAGCTATCAAATACTCATCGTAGGTTAATCCTCCCATCCCCGGCATCATTCTTGTAAACCTCCTCTGGACCCTTTCAAGTGCCAGCACATCCTTCCATAGTTAAGGAATACTGCTCACAATACTCCAAAATATGGTCTGACCAACGCCTTATTAACCTCAGCATTATGTCCTTACTTTTCTAGTCTTCTCAAAATGAGTGCTAACATTGTCTTCCTTGCTATCGATTCAACATGGAAGTTAATCTGTAGGGGATCCTGCATGAGAACTTGTAAATCGCTTGGACCTTCAATTTTTGTATTGTCTCCCCATTTAGAAAATAGACTAGGCTTTTATTCCGTCTAACAAGGTGCATGACTATACATTTTCATACACTGCACTCCATCTGCCATTTTGCCTATTTTCTCAACCTGTCCATGCCTTTTTGCAGACTCCCTGCTTCGTCAACACAGCCTGCCACTCCATTTATGTACAAAGAAAGCCATTAATTGCAGCATCTGGATCCCTAACATATAACGTGAAAAGTAGCTGACCCAACACTGGCATCTGTGGAACACCAGCAACCAACCAGAAAAGGCCCCCTTTATTCTTTGCTTGTCAGTCACCAATCTTCCATCCATGCTAGTAGCATTCCAATAATACCATGGGTTCCTATCTTATTTAGCAGCCTCATATGTGCCATCTTATCAGAGGCCTTCTGAAAATTCAAGTGAAAACAGTATTGCTTTCATACTACATAGCATTTTTATCTACAGCCACCAATTTGACTCGCTGCCTGAAAAGTCTCTTTAATAATGGGCCTCGTGATATTCCTAATGTGTTATGAGTCGTAGCAGCAATTTATCCATCTCAATTAAGCCCAAAGTGGTCGACATCTGTAGATTATGCCATAGTTGGAAGTTGCATCCCTATGATAGTGACTCAGGTGACGTATGAAATGAGTCATAGCTGGTCATTTCTTCTTGTGCATCATTGCAATTAGCCCCATGGTGGTTCACAGCTTGCAGCTGGAAATGGCAGTGTAGTTGATTCTTGAGGCCACTGAAGCATTGAATCCAATCCATCTAAAACTTTTTTGGACTTAGTAGATCAATCCTATGTATGGTTAATGACCAAATGCTTTGCTCTCTCAGGTTGTGGGGGAGCTGAATAATTGGATACAAATCAGATTTTTAAAAAATACTTAAATGGTGTTTTCAGAAGAATTTTTGCGAACTTTAATATCCAGCTAACTTTTGTTGGTGCAGTTTTGCAATTATGGAAATATGGTAATGAATAATCTTTGTTTTTGAAACTTCTGTTGTAATAATATGTAGCTAAATAAAATGGTTTTTGCAAGAAAGACCAAACCTATTCCTCAAGCTATCTTTTTCCAGCTTTTGACTGCAAGCAAAAGAGGTCGAGATCACGGTCTGGGACCAAAAAGAAGTCTTCCCTATTTGTTCCGTCACTTGATGATGCTTATGTACTCAAATGCAGGTAAGTAGCTTGATTATAAGGTGTGTCTCTGACCTGTGTTGCAGATTAAAATTACTTACATCTCAAAGGCTTTAGACAAAATGTTTCTACAGTAAAACCCTGGTATCCAGCACCCATGAGGATTGCTAGATGCCGGATAAGTGTATTTTCTGGTTGCTTGAGACTTACTAATAGAGTTAAGAATAAATAGTATAAAAACAAAAATACTATACTGCACTTATAATGAACAAACTTCACTTACATGAATATATAAACCTTAAAGCATTTTACTTTATTTACAGTCACATTCTTTGAAAACATTTAACCTTCGCATTTGAAAATTCCTCCCCATCCACTGAGCCGCCCAAAAAATGAATGATAACATTATATATATTTAATGACCCCCCCCCCCCCCCCATGTTTCCCAATTTTACAGATAAAGCTTCTGACCAGAGCAACTCTTGCTAAGCAGGGATAAGGAGATACTTTAGGCAACTCACCCCCCAAAAGGTGACCAGCATCAACCAGCTCTTCATCCTGGGAGATGGCATTACTATTTCACACAACTTTATTTAAACAGCTGCCTCGAGCAAAGCACAGCCAAGACACTCTGCTGGCTGAATATTTGCTTCCATCTTCACCAAAAGCTTCTGTGTTTATTTCAGAGAACATTTACTTTTACAATTTTAAATGTGCATATTTTACCTAATATTTTATTATTTATTTTCCTCCCCTTTTTTTTGGCTAGTTGCTTAAGGTTTCCGGTTGCTGGAATTCTGGATAACAGTGATTTTACAGTAGTTTCATTTTATCAAGTATTTTCAAGAAATTCACAAAATTTTTCATGGCTTACAATTTTCTCTGAATTAATCTCATTGGATATTAATGTGTAGTTTTGAACTTTAAAAAGTCATGGTAGTCGAAATAGCAACATAAATGCATGATTCATTAGAAATGTGTTTTCATTACTTTCCTAAGGTTCTGTGATCTGGTCTTCCGGGGTCCGCTTTCTGTCCAAGAAGATTGGATCAAGCACTTGCAGCGGCATGTTGTAAATGCGAATCTTCCTCGTACTGGTGCTGGAATGGTAGAAATTTCATTGCCCTCAAAAGAAAATTTGCCAGTAACTGAATCATCATTTTCTTTATTAATGACACAACCAGCTTCCTAAAATTATAAGATTGTGGTGACTTAATCTGCTGTAAATTTGATCTGGTGTTTTTCCATTAGCACCTAGTAAAAGTACATTCTATTCCCCATTAGAAGGCTTATTAGATCACTGCAACTATATAAACTATTTATAACCTTAAAATTATTTGAAAATGCTCGATTTCCTTAAAAGGTTGAATGATTATGTGTATATTCAGAAATCTTATTCAGTAAAATAGCTCACCAGCCAATCAGCTTGAAGAATTCTGTCTAGATTTACCACAATTTGGTCAAAAATACAATGAAGATGATCGTTTACCATAGCTAGTGGTAGATATTAGCATAAACAGCAAGTCAGATGTTCCCCTAATCATTTCGGAAAGATAGTCCTTTTGCCTGAGGAACCTTATGGCAGCAGGAAATGAAGCATTCAATTTCACTGACACATTCACGAACACTATTCTAACTTCCAATTTAGTAAGGAAGCGACCTTCCTGTTCAGCATTGTGTATAACAACTGTGGATAGTTATCTTTGGTTGCAGCAGAAGTTTAATTTAAAACAAAAACTTGCAACAGTCCCCAAGATAAATTTGCATATGTTCATGATCATTTGGAATTTCATGAAATGCAGGGTTTTTTTTAACATTAATGTTATACCATTAATGCATGAAACAAAGAACTATTAATGATAAGAATGGTGGAAGTTTCCCTGATTGAAGCCCCTCTATTAGAGTGATCCAGCCAGTTTGGGATTCATACATTCAACTTAATGATGATGAGCTCTCAATTACTTTAACTCCCAGGTCATGAAATAAAGAAGCATTAACACTGATATAATGTAAAGTATGATTCATACAATGATTTTTCCATTGCAAGAATTCAGAATGCAACTAAACTCAGAATACATTTTGAGCACGGTTCAATTTTTTTACGGCAAGCAGTTTTTTGCTGGACTAAAATCTCCTTAGTGTGCTTTTTATGTAGAATATTATTTGCAAACCTTGTTCTCAATTTCTGATTTTGTTTTCATCAGTTTTGTTGAATTGAAATCTCGATGGCTGCTTGCTAGTATGCAATAGCTAGTAATTTTAAGTCCATACTAAAACATCTTAACATTATGTCATTAGGAGATTTTCTAGTAGTCAGACCATTTTTAAATATGGCAGTGTATAGATAATAGTTCCTCAAGTTTAGTGATTATTGTATTGCTGTACATTTAGCATATTAATTGTTTTAGAATTGTCATGTTCTTAGAAAGGGACATTTAATTATAAATTTTGTTCCTGACAGAGGTCAGTATTCATCTTCCTAAGGGTAACTCAACAAATTGTATGTACTTGTCTTTTACTAGGTTTAGCATGTACATAACTACCAGGGTGCATTGCTTTTGAGATGGATATTATTGGATTTTATATTTGTATTTTCTTAAATAGGCTGAGATTGTATTTAACCAGCTGACTTATCTGGAGTAGGTTTACAGGTACTGATTTAATGTAGCTTTTAATTTGCTGAAACTAAAATTAACTTCTCTTGCCTAACTTTTTTTGAGCTCCCTGTATTTCATAATTGGATATTGTAAAAGTATATTTTTTCTGTACAATTTTAACTGTAAAGGAAAGCATGTTCTTAACAACTCTGAAGAGTTATGAGATTCCTGAAAATTCACTGTATTCTTCAGGCATTTTAATGCCTAATTACTGCGTATCCAACAAGTACACTGGTATATGATATTAAGTGCTCAGACGTGATTGTGCACGCTCATATTTGTAAGTAAACCGTGTAAACACTATGTGAAATGTGCTATTACTACAAGTCTCCTTATCTAGTGGCAGAAATAAAATGTACAGTCATACATTTAACACTGGTTGAAGTCTTGTGTTTTTATTATCCACATTTTTCAGTCAAGTGATGCGAATATGTTTACTAATTGATGAATAATATTTTTATTAGTGGATGTTAAGATTGGTTAACCTCATTTTACAAGAGGAAAGAGAGAATTATGTAACTCTTCTAATTGTCAATTAATTCATTTATTCTTGAAATTCTGTTTTTCATTGAACTCTGCCAATTAGTTGACACAGTTTAAGCTGCTCAAGTATGTTCCCCTGTAACTGATGTTTTGCTACTAAATACCTTCAATATTTTATCTATTTCTTTTTACATGACTGTGTGAGGATAACTTTGTCATCATTTGGGGAAGTTGGGCTTTTTGTTCTATCCTCAAGGATGCTTCACTTTTAGCAGAAAAGAGTGTTCAATTAAAAATTCTTGGCACTTATCGTATATACTCATGTAATTGTCGAATTTTTTGGATCAATTTTATGGGTCAAATGAAGGGGGGGGGGTTGACTTTTACACGAGTCATACATTTGACCATAGTAGTACCTGCGTTGTTCAAGGCATTAAGAGTGTGGATGGCCAAGACAAGATGGCATGTCCGCGTTCGGGGCGTCTGGAGCTCGGATGGGCAGGCAGCCAAGGCCGAGGAGAATGTGGCCAGGGTGTTGACATTTACACGGGATCGACTATTACATGAGTATATATAGTACCTTTGATCTTGATCTTACTTGCCAATGTCTTAGATTAAATACCAAATCTGTCATTTTTCTCTGCTGCTGGACTGCTTGTGGAATCTGATAGCAGAGCCCCATTTTGCTGAAATGTCATCATGTTTCTGCAAGGAAATCTCTCCTCTGGTTTGTGCATGCCAAGCAAAAAAGAAGGTAAGTTAATTTCTATCAAAATTAAGCTCGTGTCCTAGCCAAATGTACATTTTAAAATTAAATGTTGATTTATTTACAATAGCCTTTAAATAGCATTGCATGTCTGACATTTATGAAGAATTAAAAATCTTTCTGGTTTCGCAATTGGAAATGATAGTGGCACAGTCTTGCTCATGCTCAAAGCATGAGGATGGGGGTTTCTTCTGTGCATTTGGAGGTCCTGCACCCAACTTTGCCTGAGGTACAGAACATTTTGGGCCAACAAGATAAACCCCCCATGACTGAATTAGGTAAGTATGGGTGCTGGGACATTGCTGGTATTAATTCTAAGTGATAGGCTTGGGTTAGTGAAACCTAATCCATTATTTCTTTCCAAATATGATGTTAGAAGTGGCTAAGATTTAATATTCAGGTCTGAGGACTTGAAATGGTACATGCTGTACCATATTCTGATGTCTCCCATCATATTTTCTGGAAACTGGTTTTATTTCAATTTCAGTACTTTTATTGAAATGAAAATAGTTTACAAAGAAATAGATGAGGTAAATTATGGCTGACAAGGTAATTTTGTTCAGAACATTGGAACCAAAAAATATGACATTTGGTTGAAAGAGGATAGATTCAAACTAACTTGCAGAAACAATACTTCAGTACCTGAGTAAAATTTTAACTAAATCAATGTAGACTTTTTTTTAACCCAGGAAATAATAGTTTGACTGCTTTGTACAAATAATGTGAGAGATATCAGTTAATGTGGAATGCTTGGGTAGGAATAGCTGATATTGGGTTCCATGTTTCTAAAACTTTCCACCATTTGCATTTTCATCGCATCATTTGTAGTTTGTTGTTGACTATTTGAAAAAAATATATTTTTAGCTTTAAGAAGTCAAAATTACTGGAATAGTTGAAGGAAAACTAGATGCACTATTGTCTTTGCTGGTTCAGAAATCCTTATGGCGCTGTAGGTTTACACCAGTGGTTCCCAGTCTTTTTCGGGATGCCTTCCCCTTGGCCTCCAGGCCACATCCTGAGTACCTCCCCCCCCCCCCCCCCCAATGTAACGATGCTGTGGGAGGGGGGTTTGTGGCGGCGCTGAGTGGGCGGTAATGACACCAATACCACATGGCAGCCACCTAGACCAGCTCTCGCGAGAATGCTTTGGCACTGTTTATTTTGCACACTACTGCCACCCAGAGTCTGGCCAAAAAAATTACTGCATTTGCTTCTTCATTAAACTTTTCAGCAAATTGTATAATAACAAGGCGGAAGGTTCAGAACGCCCCCTTTTTTTCTCACCACCCCCTAATCGCCCACTTGGATCTTTCCAATGCCCACAGGGGGCAGCATCGCCCACTTTGGGAATCACTAGTTTACACCCTTGTCACCCATATTAGCACAGGCACAGTTGGTTATCATAATGGTTAGCTAATGGTATTACAGCAACAGTGACCCAGATTAGAAACCAGCATGTGATTTCTCCATGTGCTCCGGTTTCCTCCCACCCTCTACAAATGTTTTGGCTTCATAGGTTAATTGGGCGGCATGGATTTCATGTGGCAAGTAGACACATCTCACTGACTCTATACAAAATCCTTGAGTCTACTGTGCTGTGTCATTTATTTTAAATAAAGTATCCCACAGGGGGGTGTGGCAAGATGGCGTAGAGTCTAGACGTGCAATCTCGACCTGACTGGCCAGACTTTTAAATACCCATTTTTTTTAACCCTTTGTTTCCAAGTTTAAACTTTTTAAATTTTAGTTTAAAGTATTAAGGAATTACTATGACCATTAATGGTAAAAAGACTAAATCTCAAGTTCAAAGGAAAATACATTTTCGAAGTGCTGAAGATTTGGGGCCTGGATGACTTGAAACAGCCCCGGGCTCAATTTCTTCATTGCCTAAATCCCAAGGATCGCCTGTGGAGGCTGAAAAGGAAATGCATCAGGCAGCATTACAATCTGAACAAGTCGTTTTTCTTCGCGAATGGAATGGGAGGAGACCAGCAGCGACTCCCTGAAGAAGTCGGGTTTCCGTCGCTGGGAGTCCAGACCCGCAGTAAATCTTTTAAAATGCCTTTTGTTGAATTGCAGCAGGAGCTGCAGTTACCTTGTTCTGCCACCATGTCAGAGAGAGCAGAGCTGAGATTTACGGATTCACAATGTATGCAATTAAATGCAGTTATTCAACCTATGTTGACATCTCTAATGAATGAGGTGGTTCAAATGAATGCTGGTGTAAGTTCAGAATTAAATATGGTTAAGACACATGTGGATGCATCTTTTGAAGAATTAAAAAAATTTCAGACTGCTTTTTTGGACTGTAAACAACAAGTGACTTCTACAACAGAAAGTGTTGAAGGTGAAAAGATCAGTCATAGAATTAGGAAATCGTGAGAAGGAGCTAGAAAGAAAAAATAGATTATTTGGAAAATCAAAGCAGAAGGAATGATGTGAAAATTGTTGGTTTGCCGGAAGTATAGAAGGACAAGACCCTCTTTGTTTCTTTAAAGACTGGATTCAGCAAATATTAGGGCAAGAATTTTTCTCTGGGGGATTGGCACTGGAAAGAGCCCATAGAGCTTTAAGAAGAATACCCTCAGCTGATCAACCCCCGAGACCGGTAATAATTCGATGTCTGAGTTATTTGGATAGAGAAGCAATACTTCGACTTGCAGTACAAAATGCAAGACAACAACAAACCCCATTATTGATTCAGAATAGTAGAGTTTTTTTTAATCCTGATCTGAGTCAAGATGTCATTCAACATCGACGTCGATTTAATCCAGTTAAAGAAGTTTTGTGGCATAAAGGTTATAAGTCTACTTTTCGTTACCCTGCAGTGTTGAAGGTCTTTTACGGAGACTATCAATTTTGGTTTTTTTGAAACTGATTGTGAAGCAATGATTTTTGTTGATTCATTGCCGGATATAAGAGGGCAAAGACATAGCTCACCATTATCTCCTTAAGAAAAATTTGGTAGTTCTGGAAATGGCAGAAATGGGAAAAATGGGAATGGAAAGAGTCCACCTCCTTCCGAAATGGGATCTTCGAGACTGGAGTCTTTTGGATGAAAAGAAGAATTTTCTTATTTTATTTTTTCTTTTGTTATTATGATACTTGGATGTTACTGATTGTTTGGCTGGGGAGGGGGAGATTTGCACTAAGTTCTTTACTAGTCATCAGCCACTGGTGGGTGATCCACACCCAATTTTTGTTTGGGGGATTACTACCTTTTGGTAGTTTTTGTTGGGGGGAGGGGGGGATTTTATTTAATTGTTTTTATTTGTTTTTTTACTTTTTTTATTAGTTTTTAATTTGTGATTTTTTTTATTGGAGGGCCTATATACGTTGATTTGAGTTTTTATGTAAAGATATTATTGGTATTTAGTAATAGATATGTTGAAGTTAAGGTTTGCTACTTTTAATGTTCAAGGATTAAATAGTTCGATTAAATGTAAGCGAGTCTTGGCGTATTTTATCGTTTTTAGAATATCTGTATAAAATTAAAATAGTTTTAGATCCATCAGTTTTTATTGGGTAGTTTGCAACCTCTGAAAGGCTTGGGATTAGATAAGTTTCAACTTGCTTTTGTATATTTAGCTTTATCCATAGTGAAAAAAATGTATTGCTAGTACGTGGAAAGATACAAATATGATTGATATTAATAGATGGCATAATGAGATGAAATATTGTTTATTAATGGAAAAAATTACATATGTTTCGCATGATAATTATAATTTTTTATATTAATAAGTGTTTGTTATACTCTGAATATTTACATTTCATTTTATATTGATTAGATTTTAATATGTATATTTAACTTTTTTAAATATTCTTTCTATTTTTATGGCTCTCCTTAGGAGAGTTGGCTGAGGGGGAGGGAATCTTTTCTTTTTTTATATATATAAAAAATGTTCATGTTTAATTGCTGTATATGTCATATATTATTTGTTTTTTGAATGAATAAATAAAGTTTAAAAAAAAAATAAAGTATCCCACAGAGGTATCTTGCTAATAAGAAAAAAAATCTCTAGCTATGTGGACATGGTTCCTGGAATTTCCTTAAGTTCTCCTGAAATGACCTAGCATTTTCAACAGATCAGAAGCGTTGATCTTCCCTGACGATCAGGAAATCAGAGAAACCCAAAGGAAAACCTGCATGAAGAGAAGCTATTTATCTCCAATTATTGTTTTAATAAAATAACTAGATTGATGGTTGAAATAAAATGACAGTTCTGCGGAGTATTTCAAGAGCAGTTCTAATATGATCACCACTGTTAAGACATATAAAGGCTATCCAGTGCATGGTTCTCTAAAATTGCATCAACAGTCTAATACTGTATAGGAAAGAGAGTGTCAGTTCTTGCAGATTCCCTGGTATTATTTCTCTTCTATTGTGTTCAGGCAGGCCCTCACTTTAATGTGGATTGTCAGCATTTCTTCTTTAATTTGTATTTATCCTGGAAATGCAAAACTAATTGAATTGAATGTTGTATCACATCAATATTGGCTCAAAGGATTTAGCAACCAATGCTTTGGTGGAAAAAGATCATTGTAAATCATTTGTTTTTTAAAAAATGCATCAGTTCTCAGCAGCAAGTTTGTGATTTTAATATGGAAGTTATAGTGGTCATTTTAATTCCCTTCTTTTTGAATCTGTAATGTAAGGAACACAACTCTTTTAAATACTTCTTGGCAAACTAATCTGGCCAACTTGTTTCTGTGGCTAACTAATGTTTGCCTCTTGCAGTGTAGCCTCTGTATTTGTGTTCATGAAGTTTTTTGAGGTCATATGCTCTTTCTTCTCAATGATGTTGGTAATCCGAAGGTTTGGGCAATGTCTCTTTCCGTTTTATTCCTGTTTTTTTTTTGGCCTCATAATGGTTTATTTGACTTTTGTTGGCACAACTCCGTTCCTCGTGAAAAATGGCAGCTACAAACTTCAAACATGGTCAAAAGATTAGAAGCAGGCCTAGCTCTCTTCTACCTGCACCAATTAATCAATTAAACATACTTGTGTAATCACAAACACCGGTGAAACCAAATGTCCCAAATGTATGGTGCCTTGAAATGGATAAAGAGTGCTGTCATTTCTACGTGGTCAAATCTGGAATGTGCACTTTAATGGCATGTGAATTGTTTGATTACTATGGAGTACAGGGGCAAATAAATGATAGAAGTGTCTGTCCCAAACATTATGGAGGGCACCGTACATGACATCACATACAACCCTGAGATTCTTTTTCCTGTGGACAAGGCAGAATTTTTACTTATCAGTAGTGTAAATTGTACTCAAGAAAAATAAATGTATACAAAATGAAAATTTTAAGTTTAGACAGCTCTTGAGCCTGTGTCACCAAATTACACCCAATTGTCCTACAAACCTTCAAACATTTTAAAGGGTAAGAAGAAATTGGAGCACCCAGAGGAAACCCACACAGACTCATAGAGAACGTACAAACTCCTTATAGACAGCAGATTCGAGCCTGGTTCGCTGGTTCTGTAACAGCGTTGCACTAATCACTACCTCAGTGCATTAACAATGCTGGTTCGCTGGTTCTGTAACAGCGTTGCACTAATCACTACCTCAGTGCATTAACAATGCTGGTTCGCTGGTTCTGTAACAGCGTTGCACTAATCACTACCTCAGTGCATTAACAATGCTGCATTCAATGAATACCAACAGTTAAAAATTGGGCTAATTATTCTTATCTGAACCCTGGAGTAGCAAGTTGACCATGCAAACAATGTGGTACTGTTCCTTAATTAAAAAAACGTGCAAAGTAAGAGACCTTAAATGGGTCTCTGTGCACTTTTACCCAGCCTCTGAACAGCAGAAAATTTCTGCTCCAGTGGCAGTGTAAAAATGTCAGGACGGAATTTTTTATGCAAATTCCATCCCGTCATTTTTCAACTCATAACCCTACACATCCTTACGAAGCAGCTGCAGCAATTGACCGGAGCCACAGGCCTAATGAATATGATGTTCAACCTCTGACAACTTCCACAACACAGGAAGGCTGTGTAAAAGTGCCCCTGTGTAAACGACCACATTGGGTACCACACTAGAGGTAAGTATGCTAATTTAAAAAAAAATAATTCCAAAGTTACTGTGTAAAAAATGCGATCTGATTGAGCCTGATGGTGGAGGGGTCGTAGCTGTTCCTGAACCTGGTGGTACAAGTCTTGTGGTAGCCTCTACTTCTTGCCTGACGAGAACAGAGCATGTTCTGGGTGGTGTGGATCCTTGATTGCTGCTGCTCTCCACTGGTAACAGTCCCTATAGATTTTCTCTATTGTGGGCAGAGTTTTGCCTGTGATGTACTTTGCTGTGTCCACTACTTTTTGCAGGGCTCAGAGGTATTGATACCCCCATACCAGCCCATGAAGCAGCTGGACAGCACATGTTCTATCACACAAATGTCGAAGTTTGCCACAGATTCTGATGTCATACTGAACCTCCGCAAACTCATAAGGAAGTAGATGTGCTTTCTTGATGACATTAGTTTGTTAGTTCTAGGAAAGGTCCTCTGAGATGGTGACTCTCAGGAATTTAAATTGACACCCCTGCTTTACCCTTCTTAAAGTTTACAATCGGCCCCTTGGTTTTGATGACAATGAGTGCAAGGTTGTTAGTACACCATTCAATAAAATTTTCAATCTCCCACCTGTGTACTGACTCATTGCCCCTTTTTTTCTAGCTCACGGCTGTGGTATTGTCAGCAAATTTGTAAGTAGTGGTGTTGTCACACTGAGCCACACAGTCATAGGTGTTTAGCGAGTAGACGGGGACTAAGTAAGCAGCACTGTGGTGTTTTGGTGCTGATGGAGATTGAGAAGGAGATGTTCTTGCCAATCTACACTCATTAGGGTCTAGAGGTGAGAAAATCCAGAATCTAATTATACTGTGGGGTGTTGAGGCCCAGGTCTTAAAGTTTGCTGATCAGTTTTCAGGGAATGATTGTGTTGATTGCAGAATTGTAGTCAGTAAAGAACATCCTGATGAATGCATCTTTGCTGTACAGGTGTTCAAGGATTTTGTGTAGAGTCCTTGAGATGGTGTCTGCTTTAGACCTGTTGCTGCAGTAGGTAAATTGGAATGGATCCATGTTTCCACTCTGACAGGAGCTGATATGCTTCAACAAAAGCCTCTCAAAATACTTCATCTCAGTAGTTTAATCAGAATCCAGATATAATTATGGTGTTGCACCAAAATTGCAGCTTTTGAAAGACTAATCAGAGAATAGGGGAGAGAACACAGGACTAAAATTGGTGACACAGTGAACGACGAGAAGGATATTTAAGTTGACAAATGGATCAAGATCATTTAGGAAGATGGATGAAGGAATGGCAAATGGAATCTAACATTGATGAGTGTGAAGTGTTCCATTTTGGTAACTCAAACCAAGGCAGGACCTACATGATAAATGGTAAAGCCCTAGAAAGAAAGATGTTTGATGGCAGGTGCATAATTTTCTGAAACTGTCAACTCAAGTGGACAGGGTGGAGAAGAAGGCATTTGGCACATTTGGCTTCATTGGGCGGGGTACTGATTTCAAACATTGGGAAACCATGATCTCACAAGTGATTAGTGAGACCACTCCTGGAGTACTGTGTGCAATTCTGTTTGCCCCAGGAGTAGGAAGGATGCCATTAAGTTGAGAAAAGCTATGGAAAAGAATCAGAATATTATCCAGGACTTGAGGTCTTATTGGGAGAAGCTGGATATTTATTCCCTGGAGAATAGGACTGGAGAGATGACCTTATAAAGCTATTTCAAATCATAAGGATCTTAGATAAATTGTGACTTCAATCTTTTATCAGATTAGATGATTCTCGAACAAGAAGGCAAAGGTTGAAGGTGGGAGGGGAGAGATTTAAATGGGATTTGAGGAGCAAACCTTATAGAGGATAATCCATTATCTGAAATCAGCTGCTAGGGGAAGCAAGAGAAACACATGCTGTTACAATATTTGGACAGGTGTATGGATAGGAAGAGTTTAAAATAATCTGGGCTAAATGCAGGTGTAATGCGCGTCGAAAGAACCAAAGACTTATTGATCCAAACCAAGGTTTTTATTAACTAAAAGACTGGAGCGTATCACAAGTAGGTCGACCAGTCCAGAATGACCTGGTCTGGCTCGGAGCAATCCTTTAAGACCTGCCAGTAGGTGTGGCTACACTCTCAGCCAATCACAGTCATCCTACACTACCATCTGTACACATTGGTGATAGAATCTGTACTATCACAGCAGGCAAATGTATTGGTCCAGAAAAGTCAGCATGGAATTGTTGGGCTGAGGGCCCTATGACTGTAACAGAGAGCTAAATCTTGGGAGTGATAATAAAAAAAAATCTATACTGGGGGTGTGATATTTTATAACACCACGAAAAACCTTTACCAAACTTCTTCCTGAAAAATTAAATGTGTGTTACTGGAGGTTTCCCAGTGTGCTGAATCTTTAGTCTGGTTGTACAAGGAAGTAGAACACAATGATTTGAAGACGAGTCGTAATTTAAGGAGATTACAGGGTATTAAAGGTTTAATGCTCTTCTGGTATTACAAATATCCTGGGTGTTTTAACTTTTAACAACTTTAAGTAACCATGTAAAAATAATGCTGAAACCCCTTTGATGGAAATAGTATGATCATTCCATCTGAATTTGACCCTTGGAATTTAAGTATGATCTGTGCTGGAACTGCCCTAAAGTCCTAGATGATATTTACATTTACCTTTTGGCTGTGCAGGACCATGTTGCTGGAGTTGCCATCTTCCAAAGGTTGTTCAAATGGGGCCTCAATACATTATTTCAATAGGTGTGAATGAGTCTGGAAATCATTTTGTGCTCAGTGATGCGAAGACAAATAAAAAATGAAGGCAAATGTATCAAGGCAGAGGGAATCAGCGCCCACTGGAAAGACACTTCAAAGAATTCCAGAGTGCCCTTAACCCTTTCCTACAACTAATCCTTCAGTACACTCTTAGCATCACCCCAGATGACAAGATCATACACTGTATCAAATGAGAAGTGACAAAGTGTATCCCTGCTGATGTACTAAAACTTGGAGATGAACTTCAGACCCAAATTCACAATCTAATTTCTCACAGCTGGGAAGAGGGGAAATTGCCCTGAGGTCAAACCACAGGACCATAAGATGACTGGAGTCTCCCCCCACCCCCAACCCCCATCAACTTGATCTACCGGGATTGTTGGCTGAAGAAGGTGCGCAAAATCATTGAGGACCCTTCTACCCTGCACACAGTATCTTTCAGCTGCTCCTGTCAGGAAAGAGATACAGGAGTATCAGAGCCACCATCGACCAACAGCTTCTTCCCACAGGCAGTGAGAATGCTGAACGACCAAAGGACCTGGTCACACTAACCAATCGAGACTTGCATATTCATGAAACAATATTTATTTACTTATTGATTTGTATATCTGAATACTTGTCCTGCATATGTATTGTTTGTCTACATGTCTACTATGTCTAGTTTTGCACCAAGAACCAGAGAATGCTGTTTCATTGGGTGGTACTTGTGCAATCAGATGACAATAAACGTGATGACTTTAGATCATACTGTTGTTATGACCATCAAGAAAGGAGACAAATCTGATTGCATTAACTACATCGGTGTCTCTCATCTATCTGCCACAGGGAAAGTCATGAGCCTCCTGCTCCCAGTGACCAAAGAGCTGTTCCTTGAATTGAAGTGATTCCATTCTTCTTGAAACACAGTGGACATGGTTTTCACCTTGTGATGACTGCAAGGGAAATGTGGGAGAAAAGGATTTATTCATAGGTAAGTGTAAAATATAAATGTAAAATGAAAAGCATGAGAGGAATGCATAATAAAGAAAATGATGCTCTAGCAGACAATGCATGTTGTATGCAAGAGTTTAATATATTATTGATAATGCCTGGGGCATGGCTCATGGACAATGGATCAATATGATTTTCATTTGTGTACAACATAGTAACAGTTGGGAGGGAGCCTTTAAAAACTCTCTTCACAGAAGGTGGCCAAAGCCTGCAATTAGGTTAGACCTTCAATAAAGACAAATTAAATGGAAAATGTTGAAACTATGCAATCAGAAATCACTGCAACTACCATTGAGGTTTTATGCATGCAAATCCTTACACATTTGTCAAGCTAGGCAATTCTGCTGTTCTTTTAATACTGCAGTGGAAATGCATAATTCCACAGTAGAATTGACAAATATTTAGTCAGTCTAATTTGATATCAAAATATTAGATGTGTAGTTCATCAGTGTTCATCTATAATTAGTTTGTTCACCTTTAGCATATTTAAGAGTGTTAGCCAATACTCATTTTTGAAGTCATCTGAGAAACTGCTTCAGAATAACATTAAACTGTAGTAAAAAGTAATTAGCTTATTTTTGTAATTAGCTTGTTTTTTTTTTAAATTATTGACATAACTGTGTTGTGAAACGGAATGTCAATAACATTTTTCAATTGGCCATCATGCAACCAGATCTATAAACCTGTAAATCTAACTGACCTGGAAAACCATGAAAAGATTATGCCCTTGCCTGTCACACTATAGAAAATTACCATTTTCCTCAGATGTTTTTAAAATTATCACTGTCCCGGTTATTACCATGGGCTAAATTTGAGCTCCAGAGTTAGAGTGCTGCATACAACACATCCTGCAGTGAGACTGTATTAATCTCCAGGGATCACAGACTGTTAAGAGTTTTCTTATGACAGAGGTCACCAGAGAAGGTGTAACAGCCAGTAATGGGGAAGCTCCAGAAACGTACAATCTCACAAAATCTATAAGTAGGTCAGACTGACAGTAGGTATGAATGCACTGTGCGAGGGATGAGGGTACGTACAAACTCTGGGAAGTCTTCAGTGATTGACATAACAGTGCTGAGAATGAGTATGGGATATGGATTACTGGGCATAATGGGAAGAAGTGCAAAAGTAAAGTTCAACTTCTAAACTCAAATAAATGGGTAAAAATTCAAAGATTGTTATAAAAAAAAGGATCAATTACACTGGACAATGAAGATTTTGCTTCCTGAACTCTTTTGGGTATATTTTATGGAATTTTGGGCTGCTGATCACGAACATCACCTTAAACTTTTCCTATCATGTACCTTTTAAGATACAACCTATTTTATGATTTCCTGTCATATTTTAAGTTTGCTTCAAAGACACTACAAAGAATTCTAGAGTGCCCTTAACCCTTTCCTACATGGTATAGAAAACCATGAAGTGCAAAATGTCATTTAAAATTAATTTTCGGGGGGGGGGTAAGCGTAATGACGTATGGGGAAGGAGGTGGATTTATGACTCCCGGGGGATTAAAAATAAAGGCTGAATTAATTTTTTTTTAAATTAAACTAGATTAAAACCTCTGGAATTTATTCAGGAACTGTTGGATATAGCAGCTAGAGGAAGAAAAACATGAGTAAAGAGATAAAGAAAACTGAAGAGAAGCAGCCTACCGTGCAGTTGGATCTCAGGTCCCGAAGCTCCAGTGAACAACACGAGCAATGATGACCTTCTTTCAACCGAAACCAGTGCCACCTCTTGAGAAAATCGGGGAAGATGGCGCTGAGTTGGTTCAGATCTCCTCTGAAGAATACACTACTCTTATGCACATGTGCAGAGGGTTGCCACTGAGTATACATGAAGAAGAAGCAAAATGATCGCTCCATAGCACCATTCCCAGTAGTGGTGGAACTGAGGAATTACAGCCAGACTTACCAGAGCTGTCAGGAACACCTATTGCTTTGACAACTGGTGATCAAAAGGAAAGGGGAGATCAAGGAGACACAGATGAAGGTGTGGAAGAGGCTTTGGGATATGGAGATATGAAAGATCTTTATTTACTAATGAAGGGACAATATAAGATTTTAAGCGCAGATATTAAGATTGTAAGAACTGTTAAGAAAGAGGTTAAAAGTGAAACATTGAAAGGTGCTTCAGAAGTCAAAGCAGCAGTTCAGAGAGTTGATTTGGACGTGAAGATTGCTAAAGATGATGTGGATAACCTGTATGGCCAGAATTGATAGGGTTAAAATTTTTGATAAGCTTTGGGAAAATAGATGGGGGAGAGCCAGTGGATGTGGTCTACCTGGACTTCCAAAAGGCCTTTGATAAGGTCCCGCATAAACGACTGGCTTCCAAAATCAAGGCTCATGGGATTGGGGCCAAAGTATTGATGTGGATTGAGAACTGGCTGGCAGGTAGAAGACAGAGAGTTGGGATAAATGGCTGGTTTTCTGAGTGGCAGGCGGTGACCAGTGGGGTGCCACAGGGATCTGTACTGGGACCCCAGCTGTTCACAATTTACATTAATGATCTGGATGAGGGGATTGGATGTAATATCTCCAAATTTGCAGATGACACTAAGCTAGGAGGGGTTGTGTGCACGGAAGTGGGGGGTCAGGAAGCTCCAGTGTGATTTGGATAAATTGAGGGACTGGGCAGATACATGGCAAATCCACTACAATGTGGATAAATGTGAGGTTATCCACTTTGGTAATACAAACCGGAGGGCAGATTACTATTTGAATGCCAATAGATTAAGAGATGGGGAAGTGCAGAGAGACCTAGGGGTACTTGTACATCAGTCTCTGAAGGCGAGCATGCAGGTACAGCAGGCAGTTAAAAAGGCAAATGGTATGTTGGCCTTCATATCAAGAGGGTTTGTGTATAGGAACAAGGATACCTTACTGCAGCTGTACAGGGCCTTGGTGAGACCACACCTGGAGTATTGTGTGCAGTTTTGGTCACCTTATCTAAGGAAGGATGTTCTTGCAATGGAGGGAGTGCAGAGGCGATTCACCAGGCTGATACCTGGAATGGCAGGAATGACTAATGAGGAAAGATTACACAAATTGGGATTGTACTCGCTGGAGTTTAGAAGATTGAGAGGGGATCTCATAGAGACCTATAAAATTCTGGCAGGACTGGACAGAATGGATGCAGATGGGATGTTTCCAATGATGGGAAAATCCAGAACCCAGGGCCATGGTTTGAGGATAATAGGCAAACCATTTAGGACCGAGATGAGGAGGAATTTCTTGACCCAGAGGGTGGTGAATCTGTGGAATTCATTGCCACAGAGGGCAGTAGAGGCAGGTTCATTAAATCTATTTAAGAGGGAATTAGATCTATTTCTTCAGTAAAAGGGTATTAAAGGTTACGGAGAGAAGGCGGGGACGGGGTCTGAACTTTAAGATCAGCCATGATCTCGTTGAATGGCGGAGCAGGCTCGAAGGGTTGAATGACCTACTCCTGCTCCTATCTTCTATGTTTCTATTGTTAAAAGCAAAGGTAGGAAATGATGGAAAAGATAGACATGTTGGAAAATCAAAGTAGACAGAATAATGTTAAGATTGTGTGTCTTATAAGAAGATTTTGAAGGGAGTGGAGATCCAGTATAATTGTTTTTTTAAAAGTGCATTCCTAAATTTTTGGAGAAGAAAATTTTCCAAATGGAATTGAATTGGAAAGAACTCCTAGAGCTTTATGGAGGAAACCACAGCCAAATCAACCACCTGGGGCTATATTGATCAAGTGATTAAGAGAAAATCTTAAGATTGGCATTTCAAACAGCAAGACAAAATATGGGCCCTATGGTTATTGATGGAAATAAAGTTTTCTTTTTTTCCAGATTTAAGTAAGGCTGTGGTGGGTAGAACTTAACCCAATAAATGTGATTCTTTGGAAGAAGGGTTTATAAGTTTTCTTTCAGATATCCAGCTAAGTTAAAAGTGTTTTGGGTCAATGAGCGACCCAGATTTTTTGTAGATGAGGAGGAAGCACAAAGATTTGCAGAATCATTTCCTACGGTTCAGGAGAAACAACAGGAACTGTTGAGTTTAAGCCCTAAAACAAGAAATACAAAGAGAAGTTTTGAAGATACAAATTACACCAAATAGAGATGTGCCGAAACAGATTGTAAGCTGCCAGCAGGAGTTATGGATGGATCCAGAGATTCAGACTGGAACATTTTCTGAAGATTGGACCTTATTGAATATTTATGTACCCAATTTGGATGATCAGAAATTTATTCAAGATACTTTTTAAATTAGTGAATGTACATGAAAATATTTTGGTAGGGGGTGATTTTAACTTTTGTTTAGAACCTGTATTGGATATATCTTCGAAAAATATAGTGAAGTCAAAGGCAGCTAAAATATTGTTGTCTCTGATGAAAGATTTTAATCTAATGGCGAAGAATGCATCCTAAGGACAGGGATTATTCTTTTTACTCCAGTAGATTTGACACATATTCTAGAATTGATTTTTTTTTTTTGCTTTCCCCTGCCCATAATCAATCAAGAGTAATTGGTGTGGACTATAAATCTAAATTAATATCTGCTGATTCTCTTTAATTGAGTTGGAGTTTATAGAAAAAGGAGTGTCTTTTGAAAAGTTTAAAAGGATTGAGTAATGGTGTTTTTAACAAAAGAATATTTCCATCAATTTCTAATTTAATTTTATTCCAAATATTCAACAATTTATCTTCCTTATCTATTATACTAAATTTAGGTTCCCATTTACAAATAAATTTGTCTGGCATAACTTCACCTATCTTCCTTAACTCAATATCTACCCATGATGGTCTGGATTTAACAAACTTATAAGCTAAAAACCTTAATTGAGCTGCTCTATAATAATTCTTAAAATTAGGAAGTTACAACCCTCCTTGTTCATATTTCCATGTTAATTTTGCTAATGAATTTCTTACCACTTTTCCTTTCCAAAGAAATTTACTAAGCTGCTTATTTAAATCTTGAAAAATTTTTGGGGGTAAAGTTATAGGCAAAGTTTGAAATAAATATTGAATTAGTGGAAAAATATTCATCTTGATACAATCAACCCCTAGCTTATAGATGGAGATTGAATTCTATATTATTGAAAAGGCCAGATTTTTGTTTATTTATATGACAACAGATTCAATAGTTTTGTGATATTATTTTACATTCAACTAAAGATATGTTTATTATTTTGGATGCATTGAAAGCATATTTAAGGGGACAAATTATGATATTCTTCAAAACTTAAAAAATATGGATAAATTGGAAGAAGACAACTTTATTGGAAAAAGAAATTCAAAAATCACCTTCTGAGGATAAGCATAGAACTTTAGTTAATAAAAAAAACTGCAATATAATACAATGTTAACATATAGAACAGAGAAAATGATACAACGCACTAAAGAGAAATATTACGAATTGGCGGAACGATCGCATAAGGTTTTGGCTTGGCAACTAAAAGTGGAACAATCCTCTAGAACAATTAATACAATACAGCAAGATAATGATAAACCACAAGAAATTAATGATGTATTTAGGAAATTCAATGAAAATTTCTATACCTCTGAATCATTACATGACAAAGAGGCTATAGGTGATTATTTGTCACAATGTTCATTACCAAGCTTAATTCAAGAAGGTAAGGATGAATTAGATAGTCCCTTTATTGAACAGGATGTATTTGATGCGTGTTCCAGTTTACAAAATAATAAATCTCCAGGAGAAGATGCATTTCTAGTTGAATTTTATGAAGAGTTCAGGATTTATTGGTTGAATGACGCTGTTTACATCTGGTACCGCACGGATGGCAGTCTCTTCAATCTGAGGCGCCTGCAAGCTCACACCAAGACACAAGAGCAACTTGTCCGTGAACTACTCTTTGCAGATGATGCTGTTTTAGTTGCCCATTCAGAGCCTGTTTTGCAGAAACTGCCAAAATGTTTGGCCTGGAAGTCAGCCTGAAGAAAACTGAGGTCCTCCATCAGCCAGCTCCCCACCATGACTACCAGCCCCCCCTCCCCCCACATCTCCATCGGGCACACAAAACTAAAAACGGTCAACCAGTTTACCTATCTCGGCTGCACCATTTCATCGGATGCAAGGATCGACAACGAGATTGACAACAGACTTGCCAAGGCAAATAGCACCTTTGGAAGACTACACAAAAGAGTCTGGAAAAACAACCACCTGAAGAAACACACAAAGATCAGCGTGTACAGAGCCATTGTCATACCCACGCTCCTGTTCGGCTCCAAATCATGGGTCCTCTACCGGCATCACCTACGGCTCCTAGAACGCTTCCATCAGCGCTGTCTCCGCTCCATCCTCAACATTCATTGGAATGACTTCATCACCAACATCGAAGTACTCGAGCTGGCAGAGTCCGCAAGCATTAAATCCATGCTGCTGAAGATCCAACTGCGCTGGGTGGGTCACATCTCCAGAATGGAGGACCATCGCCTTCCCAAGATCGTGTTCTAGGGTGAGCTCTCCACTGGCCACTGAGACAGAGGTGCACCAAAGAAGAGGTACAAGGACTGCCTAAAGAAATCCCTTGGTGCCTGCCCCACTGACCACCGCCAGTGGGCTGATATCGCCTCAAACCGTGCATCTTGGCGCCTCACAGTTTGGCGGGCAGCAACCTCCTTTGAAGAAGACCACAGAGCCCACCTCACTGACAAAAGACAAAGGAGGGAAAACCCAACACCCAACCCCAACCAACCAATTTTCCCCTGCAACCATGTCTGCCTGTCTCGCATCGGACTTGTCAGTCACAAACGAGCCTGCAGCTGACATGGACATTACCCCTCCATAAATCTTCATCCGCGAAGCCAAGCCAAAGAAAGAAGAAGAGCACACATTTTTGAACAACATTGTCTTCCACAAACCTTTTCCACGGTGATCATGACAGGTATTCCTAAAAAAGATAGAGTTCCATTAAAACCATCTTCTTATAGACCTATATCCTTGTTAAATGTAGATTACAAAATTGTAGCAAAAGTATTATCAAACAGAATTAATGATTATCTTCCTGCGTTAATAAATATGGACCAGATAGGTTTTGTTAGAAATAGACAAACTTCAGAAAATATAGCAAGGTTACTAATTATAATTCACTTAGCTCAGAATATTGAAGATTTGAGTTTTATTGTAGCTTTACATGCAGAAAAGGCTTTTGATAGGATAGAATGGGACTTTTTATTTAAGGTGTTGAGTAAATTTGGTTTTGGTGTAAATTTTATAAATTGAGGAAGAATTGACTTTATATAGAAGTCCCAAAACTAAAATGACAACAAATGAACAGGTGTCCCAATCTTTTAAGTTAAATATATCTAGTAGACAGGCATGCCCTTTATCACCTGTTCTGTTTGCTTTAGCGATAGAGCCACTCGCACAAAAGATTAGAGATGATCAACAATTAAGGGGATTTGAGATAGATCAGATTCAGCATAAAATTAGTTTATTTGGTGATGATGTATTTAACTGAACACAAACGTCATTACCAAGACTTTATCAACAATTGTGCTTTGCCACTTTTCAGTTGTTCGATTGCCTTATATGTCTCATCCAGGGTGGGAACCTCATCCAGCTCTAGCCTTAGGGGCTGTTGAGGGAGCTGGAGCAGGGCGGAATCTTGGACTGAGCGGTTGGCACTGAAAAGAGATTGGAAGTGTTCTGACCATCGGTTGAGGATGGAGATCTTGTCGCTGAGGAGGACTTTGCCGTCTGAGCTGCGCAGCGGGCTTTGGACTTGGGGTGAGGGGCCATACACAGCCTTTAGAGCCTCGTAGAAACCCCTGAAGTCGCCAATGTCCGCGCTGAGCTGGGTTCGTTTGGCGAGGCTAGTCCACCACTCATTTTGGATCTCCCGGAGTTTGCGCTGAAGATGGCTGCATGCACGACGGAAGGCTTGTTTCTTCTCTGGACAGGACGGCTTTGTAAGGTGAGCCTGGTGGGCAGCTCGCTTCTTTGCCAGCAGCTCCTGGATTTCCTGGCTGTTTTCGTCAAACCAGTCCTTGTTTTTCCTGGAGGAGAAGCCCAGTACCTCTTCAGTGGATTGCAGTATGGTAGTCTTCAACTGATCCCAGAGGGTTTCAGGGGACGGGTCCGTGAGGCGGGTTGCATCGTCGAGCTTTGCTTTGAGGTTTGCCTGGAAGTTTCCTCTCGCTTCGTCTGACTGCAGGTTTCCAACATTGAACCTCTTTCTGGGGGCTTTATTGTTCCTGGGCTTTGGTTTGAAGTGAAGGTTGAGCTTGCAGCGAACCAGCCGGTGGTCAGTGTGGCATTCCGCGCTAGGCATGACCCTGGTGTGGAGCACATCCAGACCAGACCAGAAGTCTGGAAGGCTGGCGGCAAAACTCTGCATGCCAAACTGCATGAGTTTTTCAAGCTTTGTTGGGACCAAGGTAAACTGCCTCAGGATCTTCGTGATGCCACCATCATCACCCTGTACAAAAACAAAGGAGAGAAATCAGACTGCTCAAACTACAGGGGAATCACGTTGCTCTCCATTGCAGGCAAAATCTTCGCTAGGATTCTACTAAATAGAATAATACCTAGTGTCGCCGAGAATATTCTCCCAGAATCACAGTGCGGCTTTCGCGCAAACAGAGGAACTACTGACATAGTCTTTGCCCTCAGACAGCTCCAAGAAAAATGCAGAGAACAAAACAAAGGACTCTACATCACCTTTGTTGACCTCACCAAAGCCTTCGACACCGTGAGCAGGAAAGGGCTTTGGCAAATACTAGAGCGCATCGGATGTCCCCCAAAGTTCCTCAACATGATTATCCAACTGCACGAAAACCAACAAGGTCGGGTCAGATACAGCAATGAGCTCTCTGAACCCTTCTCCATTAACAATGGCGTGAAGCAAGGCTGTGTTCTGGCACCAACCCTCTTTTCAATCTTCTTCAGCATGATGCTGAACCAAGCCATGAAAGACCCCAACAATGAAGACGCTGTTTACATCCGGTACGGCACGGATGGCAGTCTCTTCAATCTGAGGCGCCTGCAAGCTCACACCAAGACACAAGAGAAACTTGTCCGTGAACTACTCTTTGCAGACGATGCCGCTTTAGTTGCCCATTCAGAGCCAGCTCTTCAGCGCTTGACGTCCTGCTTTGCGGAAACTGCCAAAATGTTTGGCCTGGAAGTCAGCCTGAAGAAAACTGAGGTCCTCCATCAGCCAGCTCCCCACCATGATTACCAGCCCCCCCACATCTCCATCGGGCACACAAAACTCAAAACGGTCAACCAGTTTACCTATCTCGGCTGCACCATTTCATCAGATGCAAGGATCGACAATGAGATAGACAACAGACTCGCCAAGGCAAATAGCGCCTTTGGAAGACTACACAAAAGAGTCTGGAAAAACAACCAACTGAAAAACCTCACAAAGATAAGCGTATACAGAGCCGTTGTCATACCCACACTCCTGTTCGGCTCCGAATCATGGGTCCTCTACCGGCACCACCTACGGCTCCTCGAACGCTTCCACCAGCGTTGTCTCCGCTCCATCCTCAACATCCATTGGAGCGCTTACATCCCTAACGTCGAAGTACTCGAGATGGCAGAGGTCGACAGCATCGAGTCCACGCTGCTGAAGATCCAGCTGCGCTGGATGGGTCACGTCTCCAGAATGGAGGACCATCGCCTTCCCAAGATCGTGTTATATGGCGAGCTCTCCACTGGCCACCGTGACAGAGGTGCACCAAAGAAAAGGTACAAGGACTGCCTAAAGAAATCTCTTGGTGCCTGCCACATTGACCACCGCCAGTGGGCTGATATCGCCTCAAACCGTGCATCTTGGCGCCTCACAGTTTGGCGGGCAGCAACCTCCTTTGAAGAAGACCGCAGAGCCTACCTCACTGACAAAAGGCAAAGGAGGAAAAACCCAACACCCATCCCCAACCAACCAATTTTCCCCTGCAACCGCTGCAATCGTGTCTGCCTGTCCCGCATCGGACTTGTCAGCCACAAACGAGTCTGCAGCTGACGTGGACTTTTTACCCCCTCCATAAATCTTCGTCCGCGAAGCCAAGCCAAAGATCAACAATTGTTAGACTATGGGAAATTTTCAGGATATAAAATAAATTGGGATAAAAATTAGGTAATGGAATTAGTTAAAGGAGACTATTCACATTGTAAAGAAGCTGTTTATTTCAAATGGAACATTAAGATTAAATATTTAGGTATATGTATTGACACTAATTTGAAGAGATGCATTACCAATTACATTAATATGGAGAGTTAATTGTATCAAGATGAATATGTTTCCACTAATTCAATATTTATTTCAAACTTTGCTTATACCTTTACCCCAAAATTTTTTTCAAGATTTCAATAAGCAGCTTAGGAAATTTCTTTGGAAAGGGAAAGTAGTAAGAAATTTATTAGCGAAATTAACATGGAAATATGAGGAGAAATAACAAGGAGGGTTGTAACTTCCTAATTTTAAGAATTATTATAGAGCAGCTCAATTAAGGTTTTTAGCTTATATGTTTGTTAAATCCAGACCATCATGGATAGATATTGAGTTAAGGAAGATAGGAGAAGTTATGCCAGACAAATTTATTTGTAAATGGGAACCTAAATCTAGTATAATAGATAAGGAAGACAAATTGTTGAATATTTGGAATAAAATAAAATTAGAAATTGATGGAAATATTCTTTTGTTAAAAACACCATTACTCAATCCTTTTAAACTTTTCAAAAGACACTCCTTTTTTAAATGTATGGTGTCATAATTATGGGAATTTCCAAATTGGGAGATTGTTATGATAATAATAGATTGATGTCTTTTGATCAGTTAATGCTTAAATATAATATTCTTCGTAATACATTATTTTGTTATTTTCAGTTGTGGGCTTATTTAAGAGAGAAACTAGGATCATAAATTATTTTAAAAGATATGGTTGATGGAATTTCTGCAAAATTTCCTGTAATATCCTGCCATTCCTAAAAACCTTCTCACTGCTTTCTTGCCATTGGGAGTATGAAACTCAGAAATTGCATTCACCTCAGCTTGAATATGCCAACTACATAACCCAAGTTTGTTACCTTGGCATTTGCAAATAGACTTTTTGCTAAATTAACAATTAAGTTTGCTTTGGATAATCTTGCAAACAATTTGTCCAGTTGCCTTTGATGTTCTTCCCACGTGTCACTTTTTGTGACCAAGTCATCAATATAAGCATCTGTATGTGTTAACCCTTGGATTACCGAATTAATCATCCTTTGGAATGTTGTAGGGGCATTTTTCATGCCAAAAGATAACACATTATACTTGAATAAACCGGATGGAGTTACAAAAGCTGAAATATTCTTTCCTCTCTCATTTAGAGGCACAGACCAGTAACCCTTCACCAATTCCAACTTAGTAAGAAATTTAGCTTTCCCAATTTTATCAATACAGTCATCTATTCTTGGGATAGGATAAGCATCTGTTTTAGTTACTGAATTAACCTTCCTATTATCTGTACAGAACCAAACAGTTCCATCTGGTTTTGGTACCAGAATACAAGGAGAACTCCATTCTGAGTTTGAAGGTCTAATAATGTCATTCCTCAATATATCTTCCACCTCCTGATCCATGGTTTTACTCTTTTGAATGTTTATTCTATATGGGTGCTGTTTTATGGGATTTGCTTCTCCAAAATCTACATCATGTAAAATCACTGATGTCTTTTTTGGAGCATCAGGGAACAAATTTGTGTATTTCAAAAGTAATTCTTTCACCTGTATCTGCTCTTGTAACTTAAGATGGCCTAACTTTTCTTCCAAATTTTCCAAAATTGTTGAGTTCGACAGGCGCACAGGAACCATGGTTTCTTTAAGGTTACCCTCACAAGATTCTGTTTCCATAATCTTATGGTCCACCATTTCCTCCACTCTGTCAACAGCCAACACCTCTGATACAGATTGTTCTCCACTACCCTTATTCTCATAATAAGGTTTCAACAACAATTCACCCTCCAAGTCATATCCACAAGCCATTTCTTTAGTCTCATGTTCATTCACTGCCTCCTCCCTTAAGATAACAAGATCTGCATCTATTTTCTGTTGCTGAATGAACTCTTTCCTTGACAAAGAGAAATCCTCACTCTCACAATGACCCTCCTCTTTCAAAAGTACTTCAGAGGTACTGGGCAAATCTCTATCAACAGGATTTTATTCAGCTGTCATCATTTCCTTAGTCACAGACGTAGTTACCGCACATGCCGGATATACCTCAGCATCCTCTCTAACCACATCCTTATTAGGCCGATTTGTCAATCTTAAAACTGATCCAACTTTATCCTCTGCCAACTCATTCCCCAACAAAAATGAGACACTCTGCATGGGTAGCTTTGGAATTACTCCTAATACAACAGGTCCTTTGACTAATTCTGAATTTACCACAACTTTGTGAAGCGATATTGACTCTACCTCACCTCCAGCACCTTTAATCAAAGTTGTTTCCCCTGTGTAAGTCCTTTGATCCACAGTTAAAAATACTTTCTAACAACAATGACTGAGCAGCCCAGTATCTCTAAGAATTTTAGCTGGAACCTGTGGTTCTCCCTCCTTTATTGAGACAAAGCCTTCTGGCACAAAAGGCTTGAAAACATCCATGACCTCCTTAAATTCCACTGCTTAAATACATGCTTCTGGTAAAACCTCTTTTTCACTTTTCTTTTTCAAGACTAGACAATTCGTAATCACATGACCAGGTTTCTTACAAAAATGACATACAATTGCAGAAGTTCTGTCCTTTCCTACCTTTCCTTCATCTTTTCTTTTAACATTTTCTCCAGACTTTCTTTCAGGCCTACTACCCTGCTCCATACTAACCTTATGAACACATTTATTAATCTGTGCCACATTCGCTCTCTGAACATGCCTATTATTCTGGAATGTACTTTTGTGAATCAGAGCAAATTCTTCTGCTAATCTGGCCACCTGTTGCCATGTTCCCCACGTCTCTCTCATCCAGGTATAATTTAATCTCCTTTGGGACACACCTTTTAATTTTCTCTATTAGTATTAATTCTCTCAATCTGTCAAAATCATTGTTTATTCCTTTTGAGGTGCACCAACGGTCAAAACACAGATTTCTTCAGATTAAAATCCAGATAAGATTGATTCCGTGTTTTCACCAAACTCCTAAGTTTTTGCCTATATGATTCTGGAACCAACTCATAAGCTTTCAATACTGCTTGTTTAACAGTATCATAATTTGCCACTTGCTGTGCAGTCAAGCTAGAGGATGCAATTTGTGCTTTTCCCTTCAATATACTTTGGAGCATTAAAGACCTTTTTTCTTTTGGCCATTTTGAGCTCTCAGCAACTTTTTCAAAATGCTGCAAATAGATATCTATATCTCCCTCATCAAAAGGAGGCACTAGATTTACCTCTCTACTCGCCAAAACCTCTCCCCAGGAGTTACAGCCTCAGGTCTCTTACTCTCCTCCCTCTCAGTTTTCAAACTCTCTAATTTAAACTAACTCATATATCCTCTGTTTTTCAGCTTCCTCTGATATTTCCTGTTTATCAGCCTCTTCTCTTTGTCTTTCATCCTCTTCTCTTCGTCTTTCAGCCTCTTCTCTTTGTCTTTCATCCTCTTCTCTTTGTCTTTCATCCTCTTCTCTTCGTCTTTCAGCCTCTTCTCTTTGTCTTTCATCCTCTTCTCTTTGTCTTTCATCCTCTTCTCTTCGTCTTTCAGCCTCTTCTCTTTGTCTTTCATCCTCTTCTCTTCGTCTTTCAGCCTCTTCTCTTCGTCTTTCAGCCTCTTCTCTTCGTCTTTCATCCTCTTCTCTTCGTCTTTCAGCCTCTTCTCTTCGTCTTTCAGCCTCTTCTCTTTGTCTTTCATCCTCTTCTCTTTGTCTTTCATCCTCTTCTCTTCGTCTTTCAGCCTCTTCTCTTTGTCTTTCATCCTCTTCTCTTTGTCTTTCATCCTCTTCTCTTCGTCTTTCAGCCTCTTCTCTTCGTCTTTCAGCCTCTTCTCTTTGTCTTTCAGCCTCTTCTCTTTGTCTTTCATCCTCTTCTCTTCGTCTTTCAGCCTCTTCTCTTCGTCTTTCATCCTCTTCTCTTTGTCTTTCATCCTCTTCTCTTCGTCTTTCAGCCTCTTCTCTTTGTCTTTCATCCTCTTCTCTTCGTCTTTCAGCCTCTTCTCTTTGTCTTTCATCCTCTTCTCTTTGTCTTTCATCCTCTTCTCTTCGTCTTTCATCCTCTTCTCTTCGTCTTTCAGCCTCTTCTCTTTGTCTTTCATCCTCTTCTCTTTGTCTTTCATCCTCTTCTCTTTGTCTTTCATCCTCTTCTCTTTGTCTTTCATCCTCTTCTCTTCGTCTTTCATCCTCTTCTCTTCGTCTTTCATCCTCTTCTCTTCGTCTTTCAGCCTCTTCTCTTTGTCTTTCATCCTCTTCTCTTTGTCTTTCAGCCTCTTCTCTTCGTCTTTCATCCTCTTCTCTTCGTCTTTCAGCCTCTTCTCTTTGTCTTTCATCCTCTTTTTGTCTTTCATCCTCTTCTCTTCGTCTTTCAGCCTCTTCTCTTTGTCTTTCATCCTCTTCTCTTCGTCTTTTAGCCTCTTCTCTTTGTCTTTCATCCTCTTCTCTTCGTCTTTCAGCCTCTTCTCTTCGTCTTTCAGCCTCTTCTCTTTGTCTTTCATCCTCTTCTCTTCGTCTTTCAGCCTCTTCTCTTCGTCTTTCAGCCTCTTCTCTTTGTCTTTCATCCTCTTCTCTTCGTCTTTCAGCCTCTTCTCTTCGTCTTTCATCCTCTTCTCTTTGTCTTTCAGCCTCTTCTCTTCGTCTTTCATCCTCTTCTCTTCATCTTTCAGCCTCTTCTCTTTGTCTTTCATCCTCTTCTCTTTGTCTTTCAGCCTCTTCTCTTTGTCTTTCAGCCTCTTCTCTTCGTCTTTCAGCCTCTTCTCTTTGTCTTTCAGCCTCTTCTCTTTGTCTTTCACCCTCTTCTCTTTGCTTTTCAACCTCCTCTGCCTCATATTGTCGTCTCTCCAACTCAAAATTACGTTTCTCTCTTTCCTCTTACACCCTCAATTTTTCCAATTCCAATTGCAACTCACCAGATCTATCCTCTGAAAAATATTCTAAATCTTTCTGAGCCAGTTTACCTTCACCTATATAATATTTCACTATAATCATCTGAATTTGTACTTTCCTCATCCAATGTTTAACTTCAGTCAGTTTTAATGCCTTAGAAATAACCAACGGTTCTTTTCTTATGCTCTACAGCTCTGCAGGTGATGGTTGCACCAAAAATGTATTAACATGCTGTTTTTCCAGGCACCAACTTTAAGTTTGCTTGCAAAAATTCCAGACACAATAGCTTGCAAAAAAAAAACCCAATTAAACCCAAATAAATCTCCAAATTGCAAGGTTCAAATGCTAAAGGACGATTCCCCGTAAAATGTTATGGAGTCCAGAGGACCCCAAAACCCAGCAGCAATAGATATGCACCACAACACAGGGTGACTTAAACAAAAGTAGTTTTTAATTATATTTGAACAAGAAAACAGAATTAAACTTTAACTTTTTACTATCAACTTACTTAACCTACCTAACCTATTTAATCCCCCCTCTGCTGTATGTAATGTGTATTTAAGCTTAGTAAAGTTCTTTGGATCACAGTCCAATCTCACTGGTTGTAGGCAATTCTTGTACTGTGCACAGAAGTTAGCATTAACAAAGTTCACCAGTCTTTGGTGCTTAACAGGCAAATGGTTACCACTCAGGAAGGTTCTTGCTGGTTTTCAGAGAGAGATTCATTTTCCAGGATTCCTTTCCAATCAGTCTTGCTGATGAAACTTGCCCCCTTCAGGGTTCTCCAGATGATCCTCTTTCAGGTCGCCTTTCAGGTCACCTTTCAGACCATCAGTCTTCTCCTTTGACCAGGCAGCCTTCCAAAGTTTGCCAACTTGTCCCTATGGAACTGATTTCTGTGATTCCTTCTCTCTCTGTTTCACACCATCCCTCTCTGAGAGCAAAACAGTTCTGGCCTGCCTGCAAAGATCACATGCTCTCCCAGGGAAGCTGTATGTCGATACTTTGTTGCCTCATGCAAAAAGCATTCTGCAAAAGTCCTACAAATATTCTGTTTTAAAATGTGTGTGTGCAAGCTGCTCTAGCAATTCCACCCAAACCACCTCTAAATACTCTGTCGCATGAAAATTAAAGATCGTTTTGAGGCTGGGGAATTTATTACTTTTAGTAGAATGAAGGAAAAGTTTAAAGTACTGGAAAATATTCTATATTGTTATTATCAAATTATAAGGTTCTTCTGTGAAAATTTTGGTACAAATTTTTTATTACCAGTGTAAAAATGGAGGTAGAATCAGTGTTATGTAATGGAGATATTGTGACAGAGAATATAGAAATATTTTTGGGAGATAAAGTGGGAAAGGTTAGAGTAGGTTACATGCAAACATTTTAAAACTGATCTTATTTGAAATACTAGAAATTTCCTGTCCACAGTGGCTTTACAGAAACTTTGCAGAAGGCCTATGTAGACTTCACAAGTAGGTGTTAATTGGACTGATGATGTGGAATGAATGGACTATTAAAGCAACAGAAGACATAGTGGCTTCTCACACCTTTTTGCAGCAACTTTGAAGAGTGCTCAGAGAGGTCACTGATGGGTTCTTGTTTACCTAAAAGCAACAGATAAACGAGAAGGCTGGCTCCTATTGTTTGATGGAGAAGGTCATGTGGTTTTGCAAAAAGAGAAGGTCAAACAGGCTTTCTCAACGCTTTTTCAGATGCATTCTCCACTAAGAATGCGCCTGAAAAAGCAGAAGCGTCCCTTTAAATTGCAGTTCAGGTGGCAGCGTTGAAAGCGCAGCACTGGCCACCTGAAGGGACAGCTGCGCCAAGATGCACATCTGAGTGTATTTCGGCTCCTGTCCCTTGAGTTGTCAATTCAGGATGGCTGGCTGTTAGCTGGGACAGCCAGCGTGGGCTATCAGCGCGGGAATGTTCTGCATGGGACATCCCCACACTGATCCCACTGCCCCACTCTCCCCATTCACGGGGCTGGAGCGGCCAGTGGGGGAGGAGGCTGGAGCACTGGTGGGTGAGTACGGGGGCTGGAGCGGCCGGCAGGGGAGGAGGCTGGAGCACCAGCAGGGGAGAAGGAGGCTGTAGTGGCCGGTGGGTGAGTACAGGGGCTGGAGCGGCCAGTGGGGGAGGAGGCTGGAGCAGCCGGCAGGTGAGTATGGGGGCTGGAGCACTGGGGGGGGGGGGAAGAAGGAGGCTTGAGCACCGGCGGGGGAGAAGGAGGTTGGAGCAGCAGGTGGGTGAGTACGGGGGCTGGAGCGGCCGGCGGGGGAGGAGGCTGGAGAACCAGCGGGGGAGAAGGAGGCTGGAGCGGCTGGTGGGTGAGTACAAGGGCTGGAGTGGCCAGTGGGGGAGGAGGCTGGAGCAGCCGGCACATGAGTATGGAGGCTGGAGCACCAGCGGGGGAGAAGGAGGCTGGAGCAGCCGATGGGTGAGTACAGGGGCTGGAGCGGCCAGTGGGGGAGGAGGCTGGAGCAGCTGGCTGGTGAGTATGGGGGCTGGAGCAGCCAGCGGGGGAGGAGGCTGGAGCACCGGGGGGGCGGGGGGGGGGAGAAGGAGGCTTGAGCACCGGCAGGGAAGAAGGAGGCTGGAGTGGCCAGCGGGTGAGTATGGGGGCTGGAGCGGCCGGTGGGGGAGAAGGAGGCGCTTGAGTCAGGGACCAGCATTGTTTCAGCCAGCCCCTTCCTCCCCCACCAGCCACTCCAGCCCCCTTCTCCCCACTCCTGAAATCAGTCACGACAGTGCAGAACAGCCCGTGCCGGCTGCCCAACAGTGTGATTTCATGAGTGGGGAGAGAGCAGGGCAGCGGGATCAGTGTGGGAACGTCCCCGCGCTTACAGCCGCGCTGGCCACCCAACAGCGTGGGGAATGGGAGAGGAGCTGTCAGGCACTGGCCAGCTGACTGTCATCCAAATACAGCCGCTTTTAGGCAGCTGCATTCAGATAGCTGGGGAGGCCACTGTGCTACGGGGATTATCCCTCTCGGAGGAGGGTTACCAAACTCACCTCCTGCACATTCACATAGCCTTCCCACAGCCACATTTTGCCAAAATATGTGCCTTTACAAGCGGGCTAATTGGGCACCTGAAAGTGCCTTCAGTCTCACTCTGTGTGTGTGTGTGTGTGTGTGTGTGTGTGTGTGTGTGTGTGTGTGTGTGTGTGTGTGTGTGTGTGTGTGTGTGTGTGTGTGAGAGAGAGAGAGAGAGAGAGAGAGCAGTGTTAGCCAACTGAAATAGGAAAGGCTGGCAAGAAGCTCCAGTGTGGAAGATGGCCTAGTCAGCTCTTGTGGTTCATGCAAGAGGAGAGGACTGGCTGTCTAATGTTTCACTTGGAATAAGCTAAACAGAAAGGAACTCTGTGGTGACTTGATAGAAAGAGGTTATCATCTGGAAAACCCTTATGGGGAAAGTTTCGACAGCAAGACACTGAGGTAACTGATGGATATTCTTGAAAACACATCTTTCTCTGAAAACATACAAGAATCTTCCTGAGCAGTAACCATTTACCTTTCAAGCACCAAAGCCTGGTGAACTTCAGAAATGTTAAATTCTGTGCACAGTATAAGAATTGCCTGCAACCAGTGAACTTGGAGGAATGAGAAGTGAGATTGGACTGTGAACTAAAGAACTTTTCTGAACTTATATACACATTACTCACACATGCACTTAGAATTAAAAGGGGGTTAAGTTAGGTTAATTGTAGATAAGTTAAAATTTACTTCTATTTTTATGGTTAAAGATAATTAAAAGCATCTTCTTTTAGTAACCATTTGTCTTGGTGAATATTTATTGCTGCTGGGTTTTGGGGTCCTTTGGGCTCATAACAATATAAAGAAATTTATTTCAAATATGCATAAATTATTACAAAAGAAAAGTTGGAAGAAAGGGGATTATAAATTAAGTCATAGATGGGAAGTCGATTTAAGTTCGCAGATAGTTGAAAAAAATTGATTGAGATATGTGGAGAAAGTATAAAGTGTACAATAAATGTAAGATATAGGTTGGTTCAGTATAATTTTATTCATCAATTATATTTGACACCACAAATGTTACATAAAATAAATTATATTTATTCAGATTTATGTTTTAGGTGTGGAAAAGGAGTTTGTACATTTTTGCATTCTACTTGGCAGTGTTCCTCAGTCAAACCTTTTTGGTTCGCAATAGGTGATTTATTAGAATGAATAACAGGGGTAAAATTCCCACAGGATCCAATGCTGTTTTTATTAGGAGATATTAAAGGGGTCAAACCTAAATTAAAATTGAATGAAATTTGTTCAAATTGCTTTAGCCATAGCTAAAAATGTATCACAATAACTTGGAAGTCACATATTGGTTTGGGATTGGATCCTTGGCATACAGAAATTAGAAGTTGTGTACCACTTGAAAAATTACTTATAATTTAAGAAATAGGTATCATACATTTTGGATAATATGGAGCCCTTATTTATAAAGTGTGGGTATTAATATTTAAAAGAATTTCAAACATTCCCTTTCTCTTATAGGTTTCTATCTATCTATGTATCTATATATATATATAATATATATAATATATATATCTATATATTTTTTTGAAGATATTGAAGATGTACTCCTGTTGTGGTTCTCTTGTCCTGGACTTTTTCCTTTTTTTGTGTAGTAGAGGGTGGCGGTGGGGTATACACACACCACATGTAATTGGAATGAATTTGAAATATTGTAATTGCTTATTTTGTGGTTTCAAATAAAGTATTCAAATCCTGGAAAAAAAAAGTTGGATGATAAATATTCGTCATTTGAAAATGCAGACAGTCTTTCTCATTGCTGTCCAATAAAGCTTCCTTGGCAAAGAAAGATTTCTGGATTTGGACTTGGATGTCTTCCCTGCTGATCTTGGTGCAGTCAGAGACGAACATGGTGAAAGGTTTCACCAGGACATCATGGCCATGGAAAAGTGGCATCAAGGAAACTAGAATCCATCAATGCTGACTGACTTGTTGAAGACTGACATGAGAGCCATCAGATGCTGAGTACAAATGAAAACTAATTTTAGGTCAGTTGAACTAATGCACTGTGTCAGCATCATTATGTGATTAAACATGCTAAATTAAAAAAAAAATTCTTCAACTTCCCACATAATACAGCAAATATGAAATTATCTTTGTCTTCAACTGTGAAATTATCTGTCTTCAACTGTGAAATTGTCTTTGTCTTCAACTGTGAAATTATCTGTCTTCAACTGTGAAATTGTCTTTGTCCTCAACTGTGAAATTATCTTTGTCTTCAACTGTGAAATTATCTGTCTTCAAATGTGAAATTATCTTTGTCTTCAACTGTGAAATTATCTTTGTCTTCAACCGTGAAATTATCTTTGTCTTCAACTGTGAAATTATCTTTGTCTTCAAATGTGAAATTATCTTTGTCTTCAACTGTGAAATTATCTTTGTCTTCAACCGTGAAATTATCTTTGTCTTCAACTGTGAAATTATCTTTGTCTTCAACTGTGAAATTATCTTCAACTATGAAATTATCTTTGTCTTCAACTATGAAATTATCTTCAACTATGAAATTATCTTCAACTATGAAATTATCTTTGTCTTCAACTATGAAATTATCTTCAACTATGAAATTATCTTTGTCTTCAACTATGAAATTATCTTTGTCTTCAACTATGAAATTATCTTTGTCTTCAACTGTGAAATTATCTTTGTCTTCAACTGTGAAATTATCTTTGCCTTCAACTGTGAAATTATCTTTGTCTTCAACTGTGAAATTATCTTTGTCTTCAACTGTGAAATTATCTTTGTCTTCAACTGTGAAATTATCTTTGTCTTCAACTATGAAATTATCTTTGTCTTCAGCTGTGAAATTATCTTTGTCTTCAACTGTGAAATTATCTTTGTCTTCAACCGTGAAATTATCTTTGTCTTCAACTGTGAAATTATCTTTGTCTTCAACTGTGAAATTATCTTTGTCTTCAACTATGAAATTATCTTTGTCTTCAACTGTGAAATTATCTTTGTCTTCAACTGTGAAATTATCTTTGTCTTCAACCGTGAAATTATCTTTGTCTTCAACTGTGAAATTATCTTTGTCTTCAACCGTGAAATTATCTTTGTCTTCAACCGTGAAATTATCTTTGTCTTCAACTGTGAAATTATCTTCAACTATGAAATTATCTTTGTCTTCAACTATGAAATTATCTTCAACTATGAAATTATCTTCAACTATGAAATTATCTTTGTCTTCAACTGTGAAATTATCTTTGTCTTCAACCGTGAAATTATCTTTGTCTTCAACCGTGAAATTATCTTTGTCTTCAACCGTGAAATTATCTTTGTCTTCAACTGTGAAATTATCTTTGTCTTCAACTGTGAAATTATCTTTGTCTTCAACTGTGAAATTATCTTTGTCTTCAACCGTGAAATTATCTTTGTCTTCAACCGTGAAATTATCTTTGTCTTCAACTGTGAAATTATCTTTGTCTTCAACTATGAAATTATCTTTGTCTTCAACTGTGAAATTATCTTTGTCTTCAACCGTGAAATTATCTTTGTCTTCAACCGTGAAATTATCTTTGTCTTCAACCGTGAAATTATCTTTGTCTTCAACCGTGAAATTATCTTTGTCTTCAACTGTGAAATTATCTTCAACTATGAAATTATCTTTGTCTTCAACTATGGAATTATCTTCAACTATGAAATTATCTTCAACTATGAAATTATCTTTGTCTTCAACTGTGAAATTATCTTTGTCTTCAACTGTGAAATTATCTTTGTCTTCAACCGTGAAATTATCTTTGTCTTCAACCGTGAAATTATCTTTGTCTTCAACTGTGAAATTATCTTTGCCTTCAACTGTGAAATTATCTTGGTCTTCAACTGTGAAATTATCTTTGTCTTCAACTGTGAAATTATCTTTGTCTTCAACTGTGAAATTATCTTTGTCTTCAACTATGAAATTATCTTTGTCTTCAACTGTGAAATTATCTTTGTCTTCAACTGTGAAATTATCTTTGTCTTCAACCGTGAAATTATCTTTGTCTTTAACTGTGAAATTATCTTTGTCTTCAACTATGAAATTATCTTTGTCTTCAACTGTGAAATTATCTTTGTCTTCAACTGTGAAATTATCTTTGTCTTCAACCGTGAAATTATCTTTATCTTCAACTGTGAAATTATCTTTGTCTTCAACCGTGAAATTATCTTTGTCTTCAACCGTGAAATTATCTTTGTCTTCAACTGTGAAATTATCTTCAACTATGAAATTATCATTGTCTTCAACTATGAAATTATCTTCAACTATGAAATTATCTTCAACTATGAAATTATCTTTGTCTTCAACTGTGAAATTATCTTTGTCTTCAACTGTGAAATTATCTTTGTCTTCAACCGTGAAATTATCTTTGTCTTCAACCGTGAAATTATCTTTGTCTTCAACCGTGAAATTATCTTTGTCTTCAACTGTGAAATTATCTTTGTCTTCAACTGTGAAATTATCTTTGTCTTCAACTGTGAAATTATCTTTGTCTTCAACCGTGAAATTATCTTTGTCTTCAACCGTGAAATTATCTTTGTCTTCAACCGTGAAATTATCTTTGTCTTCAACTATGAAATTATCTTTGTCTTCAACTGTGAAATTATCTTTGTCTTCAACCGTGAAATTATCTTTGTCTTCAACCGTGAAATTATCTTTGTCTTCAACCGTGAAATTATCTTTGTCTTCAACCGTGAAATTATCTTTGTCTTCAACTGTGAAATTATCTTCAACTATGAAATTATCTTTGTCTTCAACTATGAAATTATCTTCAACTATGAAATTATCTTTGTCTTCAACTGTGAAATTATCTTTGTCTTCAACTGTGAAATTATCTTTGTCTTCAACCGTGAAATTATCTTTGTCTTCAACCGTGAAATTATCTTTGTCTTCAACTGTGAAATTATCTTTGTCTTCAACTGTGAAATTATCTTTGTCTTCAACTGTAAAATTATCTTTGTCTTCAACTGTGAAATTATCTTTGTCTTCAACTGTGAAATTATCTTTGTCTTCAACTGTGAAATTATCTTTGTCTTCAACCGTGAAATTATCTTTGTCTTCAACTGTGAAATTATCTTTGTCTTCAACCGTGAAATTATCTTTGTCTTCAACCGTGAAATTATCTTTGTCTTCAACCGTGAAATTATCTTTGTCTTCAACTGTGAAATTATCTTTGTCTTCAACCGTGAAATTATCTTTGTCTTCAACCGTGAAATTATCTTTGTCTTCAACTGTGAAATTATCTTTGTCTTCAACTGTGAAATTATCTTTGTCTTCAACTGTGAAATTATCTTTGTCCTCAACTGTGAAATTATCTTCAACTATGAAATTATCTTTGTCTTCAACTGTGAAATTATCTTCAACTATGAAATTATCTTTGTCTTCAACTATGAAATTATCTTTGTCTTCAACTGTGAAATTATCTTCAACTATGAAATTATCTTTGTCTTCAACTGTGAAATTATCTTCAACTATGAAATTATCTTTGTCTTCAGCTGTGAAATTATCTTCAACTGTGAAATTATCTTTGTCTTCAACCGTGAAATTATCTTTGTCTTCAACCGTGAAATTATCTTTGTCTTCAACCGTGAAATTATCTGTCTTCAACTGTGAAATTATCTTTGTCTTCAACCGTGAAATTATCTTTGTCTTCAACCGTGAAATTATCTTTGTCTTCAACTGTGAAATTATCTTCAACTGTGAGATTATCTTTGTCTTCAACTATGAAATTATCTTTGTCTTCAACTGTGAAATTATCTTTGTCTTCAACTGTGAAATTTTCTTTGTCTTCAACCGTGAAATTATCTTTGTCTTCAACTGTGAAATTATCTTCAACTATGAAATTATCTTTGTCTTCAACTATGAAATTATCTTTGTCTTCAACTATGAAATTATCTTTGTCTTCAACTGTGAAATTATCTTTGTCTTCAACTGTGAAATTATCTTTGTCTTCAACTGTGAAATTATCTTCAAGTATGAAATTATCTTTGTCTTCAACTATGAAATTATCTTTGTCTTCAACTGTGAAATTATCTTCAACTATGAAATTATCTTCAACTGTGAAATTATCTTCAACTATGAAATTATCTTTGTCTTCAACTGTGAAATTATCTTTGTCTTCAACCGTGAAATTATCTTTGTCTTCATCCGTGAAATTTTCTTTGTCTTCAACTGTGAAATTATCTTCAACTATGAAATTATCTTTGTCTTCAACTATGAAATTATCTTTGTCTTCAACTGTGAAATTATCTTCAACTATGAAATTATCTTTGTCTTCAACTATGAAATTTTTTTTGTCTTCAACTGTGAAATTATCTTCAACTATGAAATTATCTTTGTCTTCAACTATGAAATTATCTTTGTCTTCAACTGTGAAATTATCTTCAACTATGAAATTATCTTTGTCTTCAACTATGAAATTATCTTTGTCTTCAACTGTGAAATTATCTTCAACTATGAAATTATCTTTGTCTTCAACTATGAAATTATCTTTGTCTTCAACTGTGAAATTATCTTCAACTATGAAATTATCTTTGTCTTCATCTATGAAATTATCTTTGTCTTCAACTGTGAAATTATCTTCAACTATGAAATTATCTTTGTCTTCAACTATGAAATTATCTTTGTCTTCAACTGTGAAATTATCTTCAACTATGAAATTATCTTTGTCTTCATCTTGATCCTCATTTTTTTCATGAAACAAACCTTCTGAAAAAAACTGTTGTTATGGAGCTTCTGAAATATCAGAATACATATTAAAACTATGTCCTCTTCCTATCTACCTTTCACATCCTTGGGTGGAGAAAATGTGCAGGTCTATCGGTTATTTGTTTACTCTTTGAGGATGATTATATCTTATAAAGTAATTTTATGGGTTGTTATTCATAACCTGCAACAGCTTAAGTTCTGAAATAGTTGTGTATTTTACTATAATGGCAATAAAGTATAAGGTTTTCCATTGAAAATTGGACCTTCTGAAGCTCAATAAGTTTTTGACTGAGTTTTAATCCAGAGCCGTTGTCATACCCACACTCCTGTTCGGCTCCGAATCATGGGTCCTCTACCGGCACCACCTACGGCTCCTAGAACGCTTCCACCAGCATTGTCTCCGCTCCATCCTCAACATCCATTGGAGCGCTTTCATCCCTAATGTCGAAGTACTCGAGATGGCAGAGGTCGACAGCATCGAGTCCACGCTCCACTGGCCACCGTGACAGAGGTGCACCAAAGAAAAGGTACAAGGACTGCCTAAAGAAATCTCTTGGTGCCTGCCACATTGACCACCGCCATTGGGCTGATAACGCCTCAAACCGTGCATCTTGGCGCCTCACAGTTTGGCGGGCAGCAACCTCCTTTGAAGAAGACCGCAGAGCCCACCTCACTGACAAAAGGCAAAGGAGGAAAAACCCAACACCCAACCCCAACCAACCAATTTTCCCCTGCAACCGCTGCAACCGTGTCTGCCTGTCCCGCATCGGACTTGTCAGCCACAAACGAGCCTGCAGCTGACGTGGACTTTTTACCCCCTCCATAAATCTTCGTCCGCGAAGCCAAGCCAAAGAAAGAATCCACTTGATTAATGTTCTGTAAATAATGAATATATAACCATATAACAGCTCGGAAACAGGCCAATTTGGCCTTTCTAGTCTGCACTGATCCAAGTACCCTCCTCTAATCCCACTTACCAGCACTCTGCCCATATCCCTCCATCCCCCTTCCATCCATATACTTATCCAACTCTTTCTTAAATGACAAAAAATTGACCCTGCCTCCACCACCTTTCCCGGAAGCCCATTCCACTCTCTGAGTAAAGAAATTACAGAGTTTCTTCCAATTGTCTGCCAATATTATAGCACCAGCAACCTTGGTTCAAATTTAGCACCATCTGTAAGGAGTTTATATGTTCTCCCCATATCTGCGTGATTTTTCCCTGGGTGCTCTGGTTTTCCTCTTTCTTTCTTTTTCCAATCTGTTTATTGAGTTATATTGAACATATATACAAAAGGTGAGTAACATTACATTCATGTATTTACAAGTATATAAGATAAAGAACATATTAGTATTTAACAAATATATAGTAACCATAAATTTCTTCTCCTCTTGTAATCCCAAAAGAAAAAAAGAAGAAAAAATTATTTTTTATTACAAAATCTCCTCTAACTAATAAAAAAAAACGAAAAAGGGGCTGGGCAGTCCATTCCGAGAATAAAGTAGGAAAACAAAGGGTTTCCTGGTTAAACTAAAATTTACCATAAGGAACTAGGAGAGAATCCAATGTAAAATTATGATTCTTAAACTATATGGAAATACTGAATAAATGGTTGCCAAACTTCTTCAAATTAAAAGATGTGTCAAATATCCGACTCCTAATGTTCTCCAAACTTAAACATGACATGACATGATAGCAGAGAGCTATTGAAGTAGGATTCATTCATTTTAATAATACGGCTTTTCTAGCCAATAATGTTGAAAAGACAATTATTCACTGTGCGGAAATAGGCATGCCCCCATACTCCACTGGTATGATTCCAAAAATAGCTGTTAATAGATTTGGTTGCAACTTTTGTTAGGGTTTCAAAGATACCTTTCCTGAAATTATCTAGCTTTGAACATGACCAGAACATATGAATTCAACTCAACTTTGCACCTATCACAAGTAGGGTTTACATTGGGAAAAATACGGGCCAACTTATCTGTAGACATATTTAACCGATGTGCCACATTGAACTGAATCAAGGAATAATGGGCACAAATTGATGAAGTTTTACTAGTTGAAAAATATGATCCCATTGATTGTCCGGAAGCAATTCTTGGAATTCCAATTCCCAAGCACCTTTAATTTTATTTATGGATATTCATATTAGATGGGTAAGTAGAAGGATAGCTTGGAAGCAAAGTACACAGAAAGTCCCTAATTTACAAATATCTAAAAAATTGTGCCTTGCTCAAATCATATTTGGCTGCTAACTGATTAAAAGACATTAAGCCATCTCCTGCTAATAGGACTCAAAAGATTATTACTCCTTTAGTTTTCCATTTTTAAAATGCCTGATCAATCAATAATGCATTAAAAAAAAGAAATGAAAATGTATTTTACTAGTGTTACGAGGCCAGAGGACCCCAAAACCCAGCAGTAATAGGTATTCACCATAACAAGTAATTACTTAAACAAAAGTTGTTTTTAATTATCTTTAAACATGAAAACGGAATCACCATTTAACTGAACACTATTGACTTAACCTAACTTAACGCCCTTCTAATTCTAAGCACAAGTGTATGTAATTTGTGTGCAAATTTAGAAAAGTTATTTGATTCACAGTCCAATCTCACTTCTCATTCCTCTAAGTTCACTGGTTGCAGGCAATTTTTATACTGTGCACAGAATTTAACATTTCTGAAGTTCACCAGGCTTTGGTGCTTGAAAGGTAAATGGTTACCACTCAGGAAGGTTCTTGTCAGTTTCAGAGAGAGATTTTTTGTATGCTGGACACCCACAACGGATTCCTTTTTGATCAGCCATTTCAGTGTCTTGCCGAAGAAACTTTCCCCCTCAGGGATTTCCAGATGATAACCTCTTTCTTTCAGGTCACCACAGAGTTCCTTTTTTGTTTCCCTTATTTCAAGTGAAACATTATGCAGCCAGTCCTCTCCTCTTGTATGAACCACAAGGGCTTTGACCAGGCTAAACTAAGCACTCACAACCCATCTTCTAAATGAGGTTTTTCCACAAGCTTTCCAGCTTGTCCTGTTCCAGTCCCAGCTGCTGCTGCTGGCTGTAACACTGCAGAACTGAATTCTTTCTCTCTCTCTGCTTGCAAAACCACACAACCCTCTTAGAACACCAAGTTCCCCTCCAGACAGCCTGCAGCTCCAACGAGTTCTTTCATCTGTTGCCTTTTTGTAAACAACAATCCAGTAGTGAAGTCTCTTGGGCACTCTCCAATGCTTTTGCAAAGGCTCTTGGAGCTGGCCTGTCAAGCATGAGCAAAGCTCCAGTATTTCAAATAAGATCTGTTTTGAAGTGTTTGTATGTGACCTACACTAAAAAAACCTGCCCCAATTTATCTCCCAAAAAGTAACACAAGATAAAACAAAATTATTAAACCCAAAAAATTTACGAAACTGGAACCAAATCCTTATTATATGCTTAAGAAATGGGTTAAGATCTTGTCTATTAATTTTGGATAATGCAAAGGGTCGAGGAGCTCCCAGCAATGAGGCCAACGAGTACCCCCTAACTGAATTCCTCTCCAAATCTACCCATAAAGGACATTCATATACATCTGAATAATAAATCCATAAGGACAATATATTGGACATTAATAGACTAATAATAAAATTTAAAATTAGGGAGAGCCATTGCTGTCTTTTTTGTTTCTGCAATAAAAGTTTGCTCAGTCTAGGATTTTTATTATTCCAAATGTAAGAAGATATCGTCGAGTCCACCTTGTCAAAAAAAATATTTTGGGGACGAAGGAAGGTACTGCTTGAAAATTACATGAAACTTTGGTAAAATTATCATTTTAATTGTGTTAATACAACCTACTAATGATTGGCACCATTGGAGACCATCTGGAAAGCGTTTATTTTGTATATTCCATCAGGGGAGATAATTTTATTTATACAGATCCTTAAAATTTCTCATAATTTTAATACCCAAATAAGTAAATTTAGGTTGAACATCCAAATGGAATGTGGCCTTCATTACGAGAAGGATTGAATTTAGGGAGGTTATGCTGCAACTGGGCAAGTTAAGTCTGGTGAATCTCCATCTGGAGCATTACATACAGTTCTGGTCTCCTTACTTGAGGTAGATGTATTGGCTTTGGAGGTGGTGCAGAGGAGGTTCACCAGGCTGCTTCCAGAAATCATGGGTTTGGCCTATGAGGAGAGATTGAGTTGTCTGGGATTGTACTCGCTGGAATTTAGAAGAATGAGGGGATATTGTAGAAATGTATAAAATTATGAAAGGGGTAGATAAGATAGAGGAAGATAAGTTGTTTTTATTGGTGAGGGAGTCCAAAACTAGAGGACTTAGACTCAAGATTCAGGGCAGTAGGTTTAAGATATGAGGTAGAACTATTTTTCCCAGAGGGTGGTAAATCTATGAAATTCGCTGTTCATGGGAGAAGTGGAGGCTACCTCAGTAAATATATTTAAGACAAGGTTAGATAGATTTTTTACATTGAAGGGAAAGAAAGGGTATGGGGAAAGGCAGGTTGATGGAGATAAGCCTATTATTAGATCAACAGGCCAGACAGCTGACTCCTAGTCCTATTCCTCATGTCCTAATGTAGCTGATGGAAGAACTTGAAATTTGGAGTTGTGGTGAAAATAGTCTGAAATTTGAGAGGTAATGTTCAAGAACTTTAGAGAGAAAGGTGGGTGATTATTTGCAAGGCATCAAATGCAGGATATTGCAGAGCCTTTGGCGATGATAATTTTGAATGGGGGAGGCCTGAGGGGAAGAAACTATAATATTTGCTGGCATTCGGACACAGTTGGTCAGTAATTTAATGGGGATCCATTAAATTCATCCATGATGAATGTGATATCTTAGACAACAAATGTAGCAAGATCTGGGAGGAAGGGCTTGAGCAAGTGCAAGGAACAATGGAAATCAAATGAAACAGGAATCTATACATCAACAATTGTATATAAAAATGTCATAATATACTAATAGTTAATAATGATGGAGAAAATAATGGGATTTAAAATTGATGATATCCAAACTGCTTCTCTCTACTACTCTTTTATTACAAAGGTAGAGATTTGGCACAATTACAACATTAGTATTTCTCTAATTCTGTTTACATTTATGTGAACACAGTTGACTAATTCTGAAAATGTCCATGGAACACCATCAGAAAATGCATTAGAGTGATTGCATAGTAAATGCTACATTTCTTGCCTTGATTACAACTATCTTTCTAGTTAATGTACTTGATCATTCCTGTTCTTTCAGTGAGATCATTTGATTTAGAATATCACAAAATAACCTTTTAAGCAATTAAAATTATATTCTCATAATTGCAGTCCAGGTATATTCAGTGGTCACTGCTGTGCTCCACAGCACACTCTTAAATTTGTGGGAGAAAGCAACTATAACAAAACGTTACTGAAACTGTAAACAATGAGCTCTTAAAGTTTTATTCTGTTCTGCCGCTTGGATAGTAAAACTTTAGTTGCTTAAAATACAATCTATTCAAGTGTAGACCTTGGGATAAGTAGAATAGTCTTCAACTTGCAGTACTCGAAGAAATCTGTTGCAGCTTGTGTTGATGTACTTGCATGTACTGGCAAGCAGGATATATTGATTTGATCAAGTAATCTGCTTGTACATTGTCTTGCATGGTTTCTTAATATCCAAATATTGCAAGTGCCCTTTCTGTAACCTTTCTTCATTCAAACGGTAAACAATTTTTAAAAAAAAACAAATCGTTCCTCAAATCAATAGGTTTCCATAGGAGCGATGGAAGAGAAAATTTAAGTTTTTGCTAACTTCTTCAAACTCTGCTTGTCTTTTAAGTAAAATGTGCAACTCCAGGCAGGGCACATGATGCAAATGTATGGGCTAAAATGATGGTATATTCATAACCAACACCCATAGCAGGGATTAAACTGACTTAAAAAAGTAAAATTTTAATTACATTTTAATCCACAATTACTGTAGATCTTTTGACTTTTTTCTACCTCATAAGTTCCTGCATTAAGTATATGTTTTAATTATGAACAATTTTAAATGATCTAACCAAATTATAAATGTTCATGCATAGAAAAGTTTGGAAAAATTATGAACTGTGAATGGGGTTAAGGATTGGAAACCCTTACATGACATGCTGACCCTCCTCTGAGCAGATGAGTTTAAAATGTTTCTGATGTAAATAAAACTTGTAACTAATTGAAACAACAATGATGTGTTAAATAAACAGAAGAGTTTTAAAGGCATTTATTGTTTCAGTGGCTTTTGAGTTGAGCACTGCTGGAAAATAAATATCCCTAATAAGCCATGCATACGATTGATGGGACACCTCTTATATAATTACATGTCATTGTCATCCCTTGTTCAGCAATAATGTATTTTTAAGAGCTGGGAGTTTAAGTCAGATCTCAAAGTAACAGATAATGTCACTGCAAGCTCACCAGAGTCTGTGGCATTTATAATGATAGAGAACCTATAGGTGTTCTAATAACAATAATTCCTTATGCATGTATAATTTTTATATCAGTGATTCACCACTGATCCACAGGCTGCATTGCTCCACTGTACTCAAGGTTAGTTAATGCATCTGATAGGAATTCAATCTATTCCTGCTCTGTACATTTATAGCTTTATTATTCCAATTGTATGTCAAGGTATATTTAATGTTTTCAACAAATTATCTGGTCCTGACAAATATTACATAATATATGATAAATTCCTTTATTTGAATATTTGAAAATACAGTTCAAAGGGATTTCAAAATTATAAAGTTTTATATTTCACATTTTTACCTTCAGTAGACATGCTTAATTTTTAAAAAGTTAACCAAATTGCACCTTTTCTTTCCTTGAATTTTAACTGTAAAGATTTTTTTTATGTGATTGACTGCTTAGCCAAATTGCTGATCTATCATTTGCTGGTTTCCAAAAGGCGGCAGCTGTCAGAAAAGGGGGAGCTTAGACCTCAGGAGTCATTGGGAAACATTTTTGGAGAAACATCAGAGTCGGCGCCAGAACAGATGTTAGAGGGGGGCATTAGCGTGTTGGGCGGGGGATGGTATTGGATGCTGGACGCCAGGACCTACCTGTCGACTTGGGGGAGGGGGTGGGGGAAGGGTGCTATGAGATCGATGAACGTTAACACCATCCGCCCCTCTGATGTAGGAGACGAGGGCACTGCTTTCATTCCATAAAGCGTCATTAGATGCTACTGACACTTGACACACATTAGTGACCTGGCCGGGGGTGAGTGGAGAGTCGTTAACATGCGTCAAGCTAGACACTAGTAATGCGGGAGAGGGTGGGTGGGTCGCAACCGTATGGGTGGGGGGGGGGGGCACAGCACTTAATTTAGGGGGCAATGTCCACAGATGCTCTGCCTTGGCACTGACCTTGAGAACCTTTCATCATGCCCAACAGTAACCAGTGTCTCTTTGCCACTGACTACAAATTATAGAGCAGTATTTTTAACTATGAATATCAGCTACACAGAAAATGAGAGCCACTGTCACTTACGACGGTCACCATTGATTTTAATGGGATGGAGCTCAAACCCTTTCCTAGTGACAGCTGTAAGAATTCTTTGGCTTGGCTTCGCGGACGAAGATTTATGGAGGGGGTAAAAGTCCACGTCAGCTGCAGGCTCGTTTGTGGCTGACAAGTCCGATGCGGGACAGGCAGACACGGTTGCAGCGGCTGCAGGGGAAAATTGGTGGGTTGGTGTTGGGTTTTTCCTCCTTTGCCTTTTGTCAGTGAGGTGGACTCTGCGGTCTTCTTCAAAGGAGGTTGCTGCCCGCCAAACTGTGAGGCGCCAAGATGCACGGTTTGAGGCGAGATCAGCCCACTGGCGGTGGTCAATGTGGCAGGCACCAAGAGATTTCTTTAGGCAGTCCTTGTACCTTTTCTTTGGTGCACCTCTGTCACGGTGGCCAGTGGAGAGCTCGCCCTAGTGGCATAATTAATGGCACAAGTCATATCCTATGAATGTTTATACCGTTTGAGATTTTTTTTTAATGTTCACAAGAAAGCCGGTGTCATTGTGTTTTTGAACAGCAACCAAAATGTAAAGTCAGTCTTGAAAATTCATTTGAGAAACATAAAACCTCCAGATCCTGGAATTCTGAGCAGACAAAGAATTGCTCTGGGAACTCAACACGTCAGACAATATCCGTGATTATAAATGTAACGTCTTGATAAGGCTTCAAACTGACCATTTCTATCCATGAATGATGACTGATTTGCTGAGCGACTTCAGCAATTCTTTGCTTGTTGCTGTGAAAGAGATAATTCACACTGAATTTTCACTTGGCCTTTGTTGAACTTCATGGCACTTCTGTTTTTCCTGTTTTTTTCTCTCTAACATTCCTGCACAGTGAATCTAAACAAAATTGTGTCATCCAGGTCAGTGCCAATTTCATCTAAATGTTGAAACAGAATGTGAAAATAATACATTTAAGGGCACTGGAAATTGCAAATGGTACATGGGCATAGTGACATCCTCCAAGGGTGCTTTAAGGAAAAAAGAGTAAACAAATATCAATTATCACTAAATATGGTAGCTGAGGTTTTCTCTAGTTTCCATTTGGCTCCAACTCTTATGGTTTTTAAACTGCGATGTTGGGAAAATCGTGGGAAAAATTAACATAATTACTGCTCGTGTGGTTGTTCACACTGGGCGCCTTTTTAGACTGCAAGTACCTGAGTACTTGCTGGGACCAAGGAAAGCTGCCTCAGGACCTACGTGATGCCATCATCATCACCCTGTACAAAAACAAAGGCGAGAAATCAGACTGCTCAAACTACAGGGGAATCACGCTGCTCTCCATTGCAGGCAAAATCTTCGCTAGGATTCTCCTAAATAGAATAATACCTAGTGTCGCCGAAAATGTTCTCCCAGAATCACAGTGCGGCTTTCGCACAAACAGAGGAACTACTGACATGGTCTTTGCCCTCAGACAGCTCCAAGAAAAGTGCAGAGAACAAAACAAAGGACTCTACATCACCTTTGTTGACCTCACCAAAGCCTTCGACACCGTGAGTAGGAAAGGGCTTTGGCAAATACTAGTGCGCCTCGGATGCCCCCCAAAGTTCCTCAACATGGTTATCCAACTGCACGAAAACCAACAAGGTCGGGTCAGATACAGCAATGAGCTCTCTGAACCCTTCTCCATTAACAATGGCGTGAAGCAAGGCTGCATTCTCGCACCAACCCTCTTTTCAATCTTCTTCAGCATGATGCTGAAACAAGCCATGAAAGACCTCAACAATGAAGATGCTGTTTACATCCGGTACCGAACGAATGGCAATCTCTTCAATCTGAGGCGCCTGCAAGCTCACACCAAGACACAAGAGCAACTTGTCCGTGAACTACTCTTTGCAGACGATGCCGCTTTAGTTGCCCATTACCTATCTCGGCTGCACCATTTCATCAGATGCAAGGATCGACAACGAGATAGACAACAGACTCGCCAAGGCAAATAGCGCCTTTGGAAGACTACACAAAAGAGTCTGGAAAAACAACCAACTGAAAAACCTCACAAAGATTAGGATATACAGAGCCGTTGTCATACCCACGCTCCTGTTCGGCTTCGAATCATGGGTCCTCTACCGGCATCACCTACGGCTCCTAGAACACTTCCACCAGCGTTGTCTCCACTCCATCCTCAACATTCATTGGAGCGACTTCATCTCCAACATCGAAGTACTCGAGATGGCAGAGGCCGACAGCATCGAATCCATGCAGCTGAAGATCCAACTGCGCTGGGTAGGTCACGTCTCCAGAATGGAGGACCATCGCCTTCCCAAGATCATGTTATATGGCAAGCTCTCCACTGGCCACCAAGACAGAGGTGCTCCAAAGAAGAAATACAAGGACTGCCTAAAGAAAGCTCTTGGTCCCTGCCACATTGACCATTGCCAGTGGGCTGATATCGCCTCAAACCGTGCATCTTGGCGCCTCACAGTTCGGCGGGCAGCAACCTCCTTTGAAGGAGACCGCAGAGCCCACCTCCACTGTCAAAAGACAAAAGAGGAAATACCCAACACCCAACCCCAACCAACCAATTTTCCCTTGCAACCGCTGCAACCGTGTCTGCCTGTCCCACATCAGACTTGTCAGCCACAAACGAGCCTGCAGCTGAAGTGGACATTACCCCTCCATAAATCTTCGTCCGCGAAGCCAAGCCAAAGAAGAAGAAAGAAGAACCTGAGTGCAACAGTCCCAGTGGTTGGACGTGCAGTATAGTGGATGACCGTCAATGAATTTTACGGTACGATTTACACGGCAGGCTTTCTCCAGTTGACTCAAAATTCCTGCATGTTCTTTTTTAGACTGCCCTTGTAATAGCATAATTACTTGATTGTGCCATTACATGCCTGCAGTTTAAAAATCATAATTACCTCCATCAATCCCTTCCCCTTCTCTTTATATTGGCTACCTCCCCGGTGGGGTCTCTACCCAGAACATTATCTCCACAGAGGCTGCCTGACCTGTTAATTTTCTACAGTAGTTTGTTTTCAATTCTCTGGACTTAAAGTTATGTGAATGCTGTATAAAAAAACACATACAAATGCTGGAGAAACTCAGCAGATCGAACAGTGCCTTTATGTAGCAAAGGTAAAGATACATCACCAACGTTTTGGGCTTGAGCCCTTCCTACATCATCAACATTTCAGGCATGAGCCCTTCAGCTATCATAATTAGTGATAATTGATATTTATTTGACACGCTGAGTTTCTCCAGCATTTGTGTGCTTTTCAATTAAACACAGAAATCTATGTTTTACCTCTGAATGCTGTATGAAATGGCTTAAGAATGTTTCTTTTAGGTCTGCAGTGCGTCGAATGAACCAAAGACTTGTTATCTCAAACCAAGGCTTTAATCAACAAAAGACTGAAGCGTATTGCAGCACAGTCTACAAGTCCAGACTGACCTGGACTGGTTAAGAGCAGCCCTTTATGACCTGCCAGTAGGCGTGGCTACGGCTCTCACCCAATCACAACTATAAGCAAATATATACAAATATATATTGGTGATAGTATCCTGTACTATCACAAGGTTGCCCTAAAAATGTAATTTAGTCCACTTGCAATACATCAGCAGGATTGCATGTCCTAAGTACATTCAGAGATGCACAATTGGCTGCAGACGCTGTGATTGTAGTAAAAACAATGAAATGCTGGCGGAACCCAGCTGGTCTATAGGAGACAAAGATATATTGCTTATGTTTTGGGCCTGAGCCCTTCTTCAAGGAAAAATCCTTTCCTTTAAAGATTTTAAATTTAGACATTCAGCACAATAACAAACCCTTTTGATCCACAAGCCCGTGCCACCCAACTCAGCTACACTCCGGTACATTTTGAAGCACCTGAAGGAAACCCGTGCAGACACGGGGAGAACATACAAACAGTGCCAGATTCAAACCCTGATATAACCCTGTTCGTTATATACATTAATGATCTAGATGATGGGGTGGTGAATTGGATTAGTAAATATGCAGACGATACTAAGATAGGTGCAATAGTGGATAATGAAGAAGGTTTTCAAGGATTGCAGAGGGATTTGGGCTGCTTAGAAAAGTGGGCTGAAAAATGGCAGATGGAATTTAATGCTGATATGTGTGAGGTGCTTCATTTTGGTAAGAAGAATCAGAACAGGACATACGTGGTAAATGGGAGAGCATTGAGGAAATCAGAAGAGCAGAAAGATTTAGGAGTAACGGTACATCGTTCCCTGAAGGTAGAAACTCACGTGAATAGGGTGGTGAAGAAGGCTTTTAGTATGCTGGCCTTTATCAATCATTGCATGGAATATAGGAGTTGGGAGGTGATGTTGAGACTGTATAAGACGTTGGTGCGGCCTAATTTGGAGTTCTGTGTGCAGTTCTGGTCGCCTAATTATAGGAAGGATATAAACAGAGTGGAGAGAGTGCAGAGAAGGTTTACCAGAATGTTACCTGGGTTTAAGCATCTAGAGTATAGGGAGAGATTGGGCAGATTAGGTCTTTATTCTTTGGAGCGTAGAAGGTTGAGAGGGGATTTGATAGAAGTATTTAAGATTATGAAAGGGATAGACAGAGTGGATGTGGATAGACTATTTCCGTTAAGAGGAGGAAAGATTAAAACAAGAGGACATGAGTTAAGAATTAAGGGGCAGAGGTTTAGAGGTAACATGAGGGGGAACTTCTTTACTCAGAGAGTGGTGGACGTGTGTAATGAGCTTCCAGGAGAAATAGTGGCGGCGGAGTCAATTGTATTGTTTAAGAAAAGGTTGGTCAGGTATATGGATGAGAAGAAGATGGAGGGTTATGGGCATTGTGGAGAGAGGTGGGACTAGAGAGGGGTGTTTGGTTCGGTGCGGACTAGAAAGGCCTAATGGCCTGTTTCCGTGCTGTAATTGTTATGTTATATGTAATTGTTATGTTATTAATGGCACTGGAAGAGCGTGATGTTAATCGTTTTGCCTGAAAGCAAATATACTGGTCACTTTAGAATGTAGGATTTACATAACCAAATTGTGCATGTCAGACTTCGACAATATGATATTGATTGAAGGATAATTATCAGCCAGGATACTAGGGATAGCTACCCCTCTCTGCTTTTGAAAGGTAATACGGCCAAGGAGTCCAATGCAAAATGCTTCTAGCACCTCTGTTGAAAATACATCAGAACCTCGAGAGGATTTGCTGATTTTTCCAGCAGAAGACTGAGAGGCCAGCTATGTCTTCAGATAGCCCCCAGTATGTTTCTGACTTCCATGTTCTAGAGATATTTAAAATTATGAGGGACAAGGATAAAATGAAAGCTCATCATATTTTTCCCAGGGTAACTGATAATAAAGATACGGGGCATCGGTTTAAGGTGAGAGTGGAGAGATTTAAGAAGATCCTGAAGGGCAACTTTTTTTTGCTAATTACTGTATCTAGAATAGGAAGCTATAAAAGAAGGTGCAATTATGATGCTGAAATAATATTTGGACAGATTTATGATTAAGAAAGGCTTTGAAGGATTTAGGCAGACAAATTCCCCCTGTTCTATTCTCTGCATCCAGCTATAAAATTTGCAGATGACTCCACCGTTGTTGGCAGAATCCCAGTCAGCAATGAGGAAGTGTTCAGCAGGGAGATGGATCAGCTTGTTTAGTGGTGTCACAACAACAACCTTGCACTCAACATTAGCAAAGCTAAGGAGCTGATTGTGGACTTCAGGAGGGGAATCGAGGAGAACACAAACCAGTCCTCACTGAGGGGTCAACAATGAAAAGAGTAAAGAACTTCAAATTCCTGGGTGTCAACATCTCTGAAAATCTATCCTGGGGCCTTCATGATGATGCAATCAGGAAGAAGACTCACGAGCAGCTATATTTCATTAGGCATTTGAGGAGTTTTGGTATGTCACCAAAGACTCTTGCAAATTTCTACAGGTGTACCGTGGTTAGCATTCTGACTGGTTGCATCTGGTATGGAGGTGCCAATGCACGAGAGTTGTGAACTCAGCCAGCACCTGCATGGGCATTAGTCTTCACTCCTTTAAGGACATCTACAAAAGGTGGTGGGTCAAGAAAGCAGCCTTTATCATCAGGGACTCTCACCACCCAGGCCATACCCTCTTCTCACAGCTACCACCAGGATGGAGGTACAGGAGCCTGAAGACAAACACCCAATGGTACAAAAACAGCTTCTTTCCCCTCCACCATGGACACTCTTTCTCTTCTTTAATTATTTAAAAATTATTTAAAAATTATTTAATTACCTTTTATTTAAATTTAGACCTACAACACAGTAACAGGCCATTTCGGCCCACAAGTCCATGCTGCCCAATTTGCACCCAATTAACCCCTGGCATAGTTTTTTGTTAATCTATTTAATTTTAAAAAATGTGATTTATAGCAATTTTTGCACCTTGTAATGCCGAAAAGCAACAAATTTTGTTAAACATGTTTGTGACAATAAATTTTAATTCTTATTCTGAAATAGGTATAGCCCAGAATGGCAACTTGATTGACACGGATAGGTTGGGCTGAAGGGCCTTTTCATGATAAATGCCTGTAAAATGCTTGTACCATTCGTGTTTTCATGGCCAGTCTAGGACAAGAAGCTACAATTTCACGATAAAAGGGCATCAATTTAAAACAGAAAAGCAGAGAAATTTCTTTAGCTAGAGGGTTATGATTCTGTGGATCTTGTTGCCACAGGCGGCAGTGGAAGTGAGGTGTATTTAAGACAGAGATTGACAGGCATTTGATTTCTCAGGGCATCAAGGGTTATGGGAGAAGGCCAGGGAGTAGGGGTGAGTGATAAGAATCAGCTCAAGATTAAATGGCAGAGAAGATCCAACCAGCGGATTAGCCTACTTCTGCACTTATATCTTGTGATCCTGTGGAACTTTTTGAATTCATGTTCAAGTGTGCAGATATGGAAGATGAGAATGAATTGAAAATCAGAGGGTGGGAAATGCAATGCTTTTGTCATATGGAGAGCTAGATCTTGACCAATGTAGAACACATCTAATATCCTGAATACGCCTGAGATTGTCTGATCTCGGAGGCAAAGCAGGCTCAGGCCTGGTCAGTACTTGGATGGGAGACCGCCAAGTGTGACAGATGATGTGTTTGTATTGCATATAGATATGCTTTTGGGAGATAGATTGGGGCAGGTTTTTTAGTGTAGGTCACATACAAACACTTTAAAACATATCTTATTTAAAGTACTGGAGCTCTGCTCATGCTAGACATGTCAGGACCAAGAGCCTTTGTAAAAGCTTTGGAGAGTGCCCAAGATACCATTAATGGATTGTTGTTTACAAAAAGGCAACAGATGAAAGAACTTGTCAAAGCCGCAGACTGTCTGGAGTGGAACTTGCTGTTCCAAGAGGGTCATGTGGTTTGCAAGCAGAGAGAGAGTTTAACAGGTTTTTCTCTCTGAGATAGAGAGAGGGGGGAGAGTTCAATTCTGCAGTTTTACAGTTAGCAGCATCAGGGACTGCCACAGGACAAGCTGGCAAGCTTGTGGAAAACCCCATTTGGAAGGTAGATTGTGAGTCCTTAATTCAGCCTGGTCAAAGCTCTCTGGTTCATGCAAGAGGCTGTCTAATATTTCATTTGAAATAAGAGAAACAAAAAGGAACTCTGTGGTGACCTGAAAGAAAGAGGTTATCATCTGGAGAACCCTGAGGGGGAAAATTTCTTCAGAAAGACACTGAAATGGCTGGGTGTCCATCATACAACAAATCTCTCTCTCTGAAAACCAACAAGAACCTTCCTGAACAGTAACCATTTACCTTTCAAGCACCAAAGCCTGGTGAACTTCAGAAATGTTAAATTCTGTGCACAATATAAGAATTGCCTTTGTTACAAGTCCAAAGGACCCCAAAACCCAGCAACAATAGGTATTCACCATGACAAGTAGTTACTTAAGCAAAAGTTGTTTTTAATTATCTTTAAACATAAAAACAGAATCAAACTTTAACTTGTCACTATTAACTTAACTAACCCAACTTAACCTCCTTCTAATTCTAAGCGCAAGTGTATGTAATGTATGTGTTAATTTAAGAAAAGATCTTTGGTTCACAGTTCAATCTCATTTCTCATTCTTCCAAGTTCACTGGTTGCAGGCAATTCTTATACTGTGCACAGAATTTAACATGTATAAAGTTCACCAGGCTTTGGTGCTCGAAAGGTCATTGTTTACCGCTCAGGAAGGTTCTCGTAGGGTTTGCAGAGAGAGATTTGTTGTTCCAGGATTTCCACAACTGAGGTACCACCATTAGTTACCTCAATGTCTTGCTGACGAAACTTGCCCCATCAGGGTTCTCCAGATGATATCCTCTTTCTTTCAGGCTACCAACAGAGTTCCTTTCTGTTCCACTTATTCCAAGAGAAACATCAGACAGAGAGCACTTCCAGCCATCCGCCATTCTGGAGCTTCTGTTTCAGTTCCAACAACCTTCTCCTGGCTTGTACTGCTTTCGGTGTCACACATAGTCAAAGACTCCCTTCTGTCTCTCTCTCTCTATTTGAGTCAAAACTGCCAGCTGAATGTCTTTCTCTCTCTCACTTCCAAAACTTCTCCTTCTCCAGAAAACAATTGGAGTTCCATCTTCTGGTCCATCTGTTGTTTTAGGTAAACAATAACCTCTCAATTACCTCTAAGTGAGCACATTGCAGAGAGGTCAAAAGCCTTGTGAAAAGGTCCAAAACATACAACCTGGCTCTGGTTGTTCTTCCAGGACAATAATCCATTCATTTCATGACATCATTTCAATTAGCACCTACTTGTGAAATGTACATAGCACTCTCTGTATTTCTGTAAAGTCACTGAATATAAATTCTCCAATATTTCAAATAAGATCTGTTTTAAAGCGTGTGTATGCAACCTACTTTAATTTTTACCAATTTATCTCTCAAAAACATTCCCAGATATTCCATCACACAGTGAACTTGGAGGAATGAGAAGTGAGATTGGACTGTGAATCAAAGAACTTTTCTGAACTTACACACACATTACGTACACGAGTGCTTAGAATTAGAAGGGGATTAAGTTAGGTCAAGTTAAATCAATAGTGATAAGTTGAACTGTGATTCTGTTTTCATTTTTAAAGATAATTAAAAGCAACTTTTGTTTAAGTAACCATTTGTCTTGGTGAAATTCTATTGCTGCTGGGTTTTGGGGTCCTCTGGGCTCATAACACTAGGAACACCAGGAGCTGTAGGTTTCTGTGAGGGGTGCTGGACAAAGTGGCTACTCTCTGCCTGACGGTAGACAAAAGTTAAAGAATTTCATGTATGTTACATTCTAAATGTAGTCTTTCGTGACAATAATGGAACCTTGACTTTTACATCCGCAATGAAGTCTGTGTGTTTCATTTCTCTAGTTTTGGGAGAGCTGGCTTTTATTGAGAAATTAAAACCAGAAACTGTGACATGTTTTGTAGGTCCAGTACCCATATCCAAAGATCTGAAAACTGAAAAGATCCAAAAAACAGAAAAAAGTTTAGCACTGACATGACATCACAACTGAAAAAAAAATTCAACTCCTGACTTGCCCATCTGGGGCTCTGATGTTCTGTTGGCACCAGTTTGATTACAATAACAGCAAAAATAAAATTAAAATCTTTGTTTCTGGCTAGGAAGATGCCAACACAGAACTGGATCTAAATCTTTAGCATCAACTGCAGCCGGCGACGGCGACTCCATTCTCAATATTGGGTGTGAAGAAGTTGCCTTAGGCTCCCGGGCAGAAGCGGGGACAGTAGTCAGGGATCGGTGACAGTGGCAGAGAGGTGTTGGAGACTGGAGGTGGTCGGGGAGATGGTTTTTTTTTATAAGCAGAGATGAAGGGTTTTTTTTGGTAAGTACTAAACATTATTTCATGTGAAATTTTCACGCAGCATCATGTCAGCACTCAAAAAGCCTGCCGTTGTTTCTTGCTGCTGTTTAACCACTGATGCAGTTTTTCTGCTGATGCTACTTGTTATAAGCCCAGAGGACCAAAACCCAGCAGCAATAGATATTCACCAAAACAAAAGGTTACTTATTCAAAGATTGCTTTTAATTATCTTTAAACATGAAAACAGAATCACATGTTAACTTATTACTATTAACTTAACCTCCTTCTAATTCTAAACGCAAGTACATGTAATGTGTGCATAAGTTCAGAAAAGTTATTTGATTCACAGTCTAATCTCACTTCTCATTCCTCCAAGTTTACTGGTTGCAGGCAATTCTTATACTGTGCACAGAATTTAACATTTCTGAAGTTCACCGGGCTTTGGTGCTTGAAAGGTAAATGGTTACCACTCAGGAAGGTTCTTGTCGGTTTTCAGAGAGAGATTTGTTGTTTGTTGGACACCCACAACTGATTCCTTATAACCAGCCACTTAAGTGTCTTGCCGAAGAAACTTGCCCCATCAGGGTTTTCCAGGTGATAACCTCTTTCTTTCGGTCACCACAGAGTTCCTTTTAGTTTCTCTTATTTCAAATAAAACATTAGGCAGCCAGTCCTCTCCTCTTGTATGAACCATAAGGGATTTGACCATGCTGACTTAAGCACTCACACTCCGTCTTCCAAATGAGGTTTTTCCACAAGCTTTCCAGCTTGTCCTGTTCCAGTCCCAGCTGTTGCTGCTGACTGTAAAATTGCAGAACTGAATTTTTTTTCTCTCTCTCTCTATCTCTGCCCTCTTAGAATAGCAAGTTCCATTCCAGACAACCTGTGGCTCCGACGAGTTCTTTCATCTGTTGCCTTTTTGTAAACAACAATCCATTAGTGAAGTCTCTTGGACACTCTCCAAAGCTTTTGCATGTCTAGCGTGAGCAGAGCTCCAGTATTTTAAATAAGATCTGCTTTAAAGTGTTTGTATGTGACCTACACTAAAGAAAACCTGCCCGAATTTATCTCCCAAAAACATATCTGTAATCTGTCACATACTGTGCTGCTTAGTTCCATTGTTCCAGAAACTGAAGAATGTCTGATCCCAAGCATTTCTGATAAGGGGTACTCGACCTTTCCTGAAATATCTTTATGTCTGTGTATTTATGCTTTAATCATGCCTTTTTGGTAACTTGACCAGTACCTGTATTGAGAAGGCTATTTCTTGACTCTTCTCAATCAAGTCTACTAAGGATGGCAGAGTCATGCAGTGGTTTAAGATGCTGCCCCAACTCCAAGTGCCTGGGTTTGGTTTTGACCTTGGTCTGCTGCTTCTGCATTTCTTTCTATGACTGTTTCTTCCCACTTTACAAAGATGTGCCAGTGGCTAATTATCAACAGTAACTTACCCCTTGGAACAGATGAATAGGAAAAAGAACCAAAGGGGAGTCATCTGTGAGAGAGTAAGTTGGGAAAGAAAGCTTGAAACCTCCTTTGTTCATTTTAATATTGACCCTTTTGTTGGTGTTTTCTAACAATGCTGTACCCTTGTTGTTTCTCATGCTGCAGAACCCCAACCAACCAATTTCCCCTGCAACCGCTGCAACCGTGTCTGCCTGTCCCGCATCGGACTTGTCAGCCACAAATGAGCCTGCAGCTGACGTGGACTTTTTACCCCCTCCATAAATCTTCGTCCGCGAAGCCAAGCCAAAGAAAAAAGAAGAAGAATATATTTTACATCCCAACTGATATCATAGAATGTGCCATTATGCGATGCGCTTTATTCCTACTACACTATAATTGACTGCCTTTTAGTAGCAAGTGGGTCATTTGTCAAGCAGATTTTTTTCATGTGGTCATTTCCTCGATCTGGGTGTTGCTGGCAACACCAGCACTCACTCCCTATTTGTAACTTATTCCCTGATGAAGATATTCTCTCAGTGCTGTTAATCAGGAGTTTGAGGACTTAGACCCAGCGACAAAGAAGAGCATATGTATTTCTCCCTTGGGGTGGTGCATTTTTAATTTTTAAATTTAGACATGAAGCACCACCCCACAAGTCCATGCCATCCAATTACACCCAATTGACCTACAACCCCCAGAACATTTTGAAGAGTGGGAGGAAACTGGAGCACCCAAATGAAACCCATGCAGACACGGGGAGAATGTACAAACCTCTTACAGACAGCACAGGATTCAAAACCCAGTCTCGATTGCTGGCGCTGTAACAGCATTGCACTAACCGCTATGTGAACTGAGAGGAACTTACTGGTGGGGCTGTTCCATCTACTTCTTGGTAGTAGAGGTTCTGGATTTGAAAGGTGCTGTTAGAGAATTGGATGAGTAATACTCGTACATTTCATAGAAGGTACAGACTATGGTAGAGGTGGAAGGAATAACTGTTTAGGGCAGTTGATTTGCCGAGCAGCCGATCAGTAAATCTGGGTTCCATAAATTAAACTACCTCAAAATCTGTCTCTCTGGTGTGCACAGCTGAATAGATATGTGATCATTTATGTGATTCAGAAGTGGAAAACCAGAAGCTTTAGTGGTGTATTATCATTCAGAATATCAGGTGAATTGAAGGCATATGGTCCTTAATTCTGTTTCGCGTACAATAACGTCTTGGCTGTCCTCAACCTCAAATCTATTTACCACTTGTGCTCAGTATCCAGTTGATAACAAACAGAAGTCTAGTAGTCTTGGGCTTGATCATTTTAATTGACCTGCCTTTTATGGTTCCAGGATTCTACTGTTCATTCTGATTTTGCTGCTGGATGGTTCAGCTATAAATTTGTTACTAAGTTCCTCTGGATTCTCCTAACTGCTGGGATTTGCTTCTCTTTGCTCGCTTGCCTGAATGCTTCATTGTTTGAATCAGCTTCAATGAAATGAACTCCCCTGACTTAGACTCAATGGAGTACCAGCCAGGTTCAAACTGCCTATCCTCAGGTTAATCCTTCTAAGCTCGGTTATTAGTGAAACTGTCCTGTAAATCTTCCCACGTTCTCAGTACTCTTCTTCTGGCCAAAACTCAGAGCCTAATGCAGAAGAGATCTGAACAAGGTACTGAAAGGGTAGAACCAGTTCCTTGTGTTTGATTTCTCATTTCCAGGAGACAAAATCCAACATTTCAGAAGACATTGTGTTTTCTCATTATATTTGTGTACCAGACGTTAGTGATCATTGTACAGCTGATTCTAGTTGGCTCCTATACAGTTTTAGGAGAAACTGAGAAAATATGGCAATTTATCTTTCTCAGATTTAAGGTGAAACACCTCACACTTCCCCACAAAGTCCACCATCTTCAGTAGTGTCTTTCTCATCTGATTTGTTTTGTCAAATTGTGGCACCTTTTCTTTTAACTGCACATCTTATTATATCACCTTATTAAGTGCCAACTGGAGACTGGTTTTATCTGTAGAAATTAGACCAATGCACAAGAAAGAAAGGAATAGGAGAAGCAAATCAATTGCCAGTGGGCTTATATGAAGCAGAAAGTATTGTACATTTTCAATCCTTCTTGTCGAATGGCCTGACACCTATGCAATTGTGTTCATTCAACCAAGTTATTCACAAATGTAAAGTGGAGGCCCCAGTACAGATCAGGAAAAGACTCTTCTACAGTCAGGTCCTGCCCACCAAAAAAAATTAACTTGTTATCGTTATATGAATTTCACTGGACAACACATTTATGCAAAAATCTGATTTGCTGTATCACGTAGGAAGTTGGAGAAACATTAAATGAACTTTGATTGAATTTATCCTGTTTAATTGCATAATGATGCTGACACGTTGCGTTAGTTCAACTGACCTAAAAATGTTTTGCCACTGATTTTCGTTTGTACTCAGCATCTGATGCCTCTTGTGTCAGTGTCCAATATTCACCAACGATGACGAATTCCAGTTGCCCTGATAGCGCATTTCCATGGTTGCAATATCCTGTTGAAACCTCGTCACTGACTTTGCAAGAAGATCAGCAGGGAAGAAGTCCAAGTGCAAATTCAGAAAATGAATTTTCAATGACGTGTTGCATTTCACGGTTTTGTAGCTTGGAGTGGACTTAAAAATGTGACAGCAAATCACAAAAAATAAGTTATGTCTAAAAAAAAATGGTTTGTGGTCGGAAAATGTTAAGGTACTTTTTGTGATTTCCTGCCCAAATTCTATAAAATATACCGAAAATTGTTCAGGAAGCAAAATCTTCCTTGTTCAGAGTTACTGGTCATTCTCAAAAGGTCTCTCAAATACTTTCACTTTTGCTCTTAATCCATCGAGAAATCTCTCAAATCCCTCTGGATGTCCATATATAGACAACATACAGCATCCAGCATACTGGTGTCTACTTTGCAAAGAGAAAATAAATCTGTTGTTAGTAACCCTTCAAGAATCCGTGCTACTTTTCTTTGATCAACTGATACTTGTCCAAGCGCTTAGTCATTGTCTCCTGATGATAGATTCCAGTAGCATTTTCGCAATTGATATTAAACTGACAGATTTGTTGATTTACTGTCAGTTCTGAGGGTGAATTAATGTTTTAGGAAATTGAATGCATGAAATTTGTGAACAGCTTCTGGTTTGATTGATGACTGCCAAACTCTAAAGGCGACATGCAATAATAAACCAAAAACAAAGTATACCCTCATTTCTTAGATTAGTATGTAATCATTATATTGAATCACTTACTACTGGGAACAGTTTTTGTCTTCCTTTAGATCAGCATTTGTGAGTAAGACCTACCTTTGATTACATCCAATGTTTTCCTGTGGACCATGTCTCTGGTGATTTGCCAAACCTGCGTCATTCAGTCAACTTTTAACTCTTAGCTCACAAGGTCACTGGATAAATATGAATGAGGAAGTCTGCTTTATCTTGTCATGTTATCCAATTATATTTTGAATTATTACAGGAATTTCACCTTCACTCCTCTACCTGAAGGTCCATTCATTAAATAATCAGTCATTATCTAGGAGGAGCATCTTAACATTGATCTTAATTTTGTTTGAACTTGTTTCCCCTTATCGTATTCTCGCACTTCAGTTTTGAAGTAATTTATTGAAGCTGACTTTCCCATACGGTTCCTTATTATCTATCTCTAAGGTCTCCTCTCAGTGGAATGCATGAACTCAAGTCTCCCTTCATAACTGAATTTTCAGACATTAAGGGTCAGTCTCGTGGCCTTTCTCTGCGTGTCCATGGTGTAGCTGTACTGCTTGTGTATCAATGAACAGAGGTCGACACGACATGCAGAGTGGCGAGTAATTTGAAAAGACTTTCCTCTGACAAATCTGCGGTGTACTCTGCAGGGTATCTGTGTGTCTGCTGGCAGGTTAAGCCTCAAAAGCTTTTCAACCAATAAAAGTTCTCACAGAAGTGTATTGATGGCAAAGCAGGAAGCAAAAACAGGAAATATAAATTTAAAAAAAATTTAGACATACAGCACTGTATCAGGCAGATTTGGCCCATGAGTCCATGCTGCCAAATTTACATCCCATTAACCTACACCCTGGTATGGTTTTGAAGGGTGGGAGCCCCAGAGAAAATTCAAGCAAACACGGGGAGAACGTACAAACTCCTTACAGACAGCATGGGATTTGAACCCAAGTCCAGTCCCGATCACTGGAGCTGAAACAACGATTAGGACATGCACATTAAACAAAGACAAATTTCTTTTTATTTGTTTTAATCTTTAGTTAATTGTCCTCTAAGGAATTGAGATTTAATACTTGTACTTTTAATTTGTCAAGATCAATGAAGTTGTTGACTTACTATACCATTAAAAACAGTCACTGTGCATTAGTACTAACCCAAATGTTTTTCAGACTAAGAGTTCTTGGATCTATTTCATGTTAGGACAGATCAATTGATGAACAGTAGATACATGAATATACAGGGAATGGAGCCATGAAGATCATGTGGAGGCAGAAAAGATTTTATTTAATTTAGCACTGACATAGGGCCTGGTCCTGTGCTGTATTGTGTGGAGGAAACACAGGACTTGGACAGATTAGGAGAATGGGCAGAGATGTGGCAATTGAAACACAACTTTGGAAAGTGTGTGGTCATGCACTTTGGTAGGATAAATAAACAGGCAGACTATTTTTTCAAATGGGGAGAAAATTGAAAATACCCAGATACAGAGGGACTTGGAAGTTCCATGTTGGATAGCCTGGAGCTAAACTTGCATGTTGAGACACAGGAGAAGAAGACCAATGCATTTCAAGAGGAACAGAATATAAGAGCAGGGATGTGATGTTAAGACTTTTTAAGGCACTGGGGAGACCTCACTTGAGAATATTGTGGGGGGGGGGGGGGGCGTGGCAAGATGGCATAGAGATCAGACGTGTAATCCCTGCTCTCTCTGGTCAGACTTTTAAATGCCCGTTTTTTAACCCTTTATTTTTAATTTTAAAAATTATGGCTGCCAATATAAAAAAAACTAAGTGTCAGGTACAAAAGAAAATACAGTTTCGAAGTGCAGAAGAATTGGGGCCTAAACAACCTGGAACAGCCTCGGATCCGTTCTCAGTGATCCCCAAGCTTCAGCGATCGCTGGTGGGGACAACAGGTAAGGGAACAGCTACTTACCAGTCTCGAGGTGGTGCTGGTTCGACCCATTCTGCGGAGGAAGGAGTACGCTCCCGAGAGGTCAGGCACGAGCCTGGAGGCTTGCTACAGCGAACACCCCCATTGGAAGAGGCGGGAGTGCGGAGGAAGAGGATTCTGATGGCAGACATGCAGTCTGCAGCGATTATGGGCTTGGGTGGTGCTGTTAATTACGGAGACCTCCATAATTTTATTTTAAAATGGTCTGCCGGGGGACAGTAGCGACGACCCCCTGAGGAAGTTGGGGGGGTCGTCGTTGGGTGTCCAAACTTACAGCAAAACAACTAGAATGCTGCCTTTTGAAATACAACTAGAAGAGGACTTACCTTACTCTACCACTGAAGAGGAAAAGGAAGAAGAGCTGGAAGAGAGTGAGTTACAATTTATGGAATCGGATCCTGCATTTCAAACTGCACTTCAGCCTGTTTACATGATGTTTGAAGATATTGCTTCTTATTTGGATGTTATTACTGGTCAATTGAACCAGTTGGTTCAAATGAATACTAATATAATTTCAGACCTAACTGTTGTTAAGGCAGAAGTTAAAGAAAATCGGGAAAACTTGAAAAAATTTGAAGCATCTTTTTCTGAATGTAAACAGCAGGTACAATCCAATACAGAAACAATAGTAAAGGTGGAAAAATCAGTTAAAGATTTAGGAGCCCGGGAAAAAGAGTTAACAAAAAAAATGGACTATTTGGAAAATCAAAGCAGAAGAAATAATGTGAAAATTGTGGGTTTGCCAGAAGGTCAAGATCCTGTCAAATGTTTTAAAAATTGGATTCCCCAGATTTTGGGGGAAGAGTCTTTTCCTGATGGATTCGTATTGGAAAGAGCACATAGAGCTTTAAAAAGACCAAGAGCTGTGTTTGTTCGCTGTTTGAATTGTTTGGACAGAGAGACAATTCTTCGACTTGCAGTTCAAAATGCAAGACAAAGGCAAGCTCCAGTGATGATTCAGAATAGTAGAGTTTTCTTCTACCCTGGTTTGAGTCAAGATATCGTCAGATGCCAACGTGAATTTAATCCAATTAAAGATGTTTTATGGTGTAAAGGTTACAAATTTGCTTTTCGTTATCCTGCTGTGTTGAAAGTGTTTTATGGAAACTATCAGTCTCAATTCTTTGAGTGTGAGCACGAAGCAATGGTTTTTGCTAATTCGTTACCGGATATCAGAGGACAAAGAAGAAGTCCATCATTATCTCCTAAAAGAAAATCTGATGGACTTGGAAATGGGAAAAATGGCAGAAGTGGAAAGAATGGGAATGGAAAGAGTTCACCTACTCTTGAAATGAGTTCACCATCTGGACTGGAATCTCAAGGCTGATTTTTTTTGTAATATGTTAATATGTTTGATTGGCTGGCTGGGGAGGAGGGGATTGCACTAACTTCTTTGTTAGTCATCAGTCACTAGTGGGTAATCCACACCCAGTTTTTTTAGGGAGTTACTACCTTTTGGTAGTTTTTTTGTTGTTTTTTTTCTCTCTTATTAACAAATATTATTTTTATTTGGAGGGCCTATATATTTTAATTTGAGGGTTCTAAATAAAAAAAATTCTCATTTTTTTCTTTGTTATTATTAATTTTGTGACTATTTTTGGTATTTAGCAATTGTATTAGATATGTCGAATTTGAAATTTGCTACCTTTAATGTTCAGGGATTAAATAACCCGATCAAGCGTAAGCGAGTTTTGGCTTGCATTAAAAAGATGAAGATTGATATTGCTTTTTTACAAGAGACGCATTTGAATGAAAAAGAAAGTATGAAATTGAAGAGGGACTGGGTTGGATATGTTTTTTCTTCTTCATTTAACTCCAAAGCTAAGGAAGTAGCAATTTTGATACATAAAAATTTATATTTTGAATTACAATCAATGGAAATGAATGCAGGACGTATTCTTAAGTTGAATTGTAAGATTTTTAATGAATTTTGGACTTAACATTTATGCACCGAATGTGGATGATGAAGCATTTATTTTGGATGCATTTTTGCTTTTGGGACAAGCCAATGAAAGTGTTCTGGTTGGAGGAGATTTTAACTGTGTTTTGGAACCTTTATTAGATAAATCTCCAAAAAATGTTAAAAAATCTAAAATGGTAATTCAAATTCGAGCTTTGATGAAAGATTTTAATTTAGTGGACATTTGGCGACGTCTTAACCCAACAGAGAAGGATTTCTCTCTTTATTAATTTAGCCATGAATCTTTTTCCAGAATTGATTTTTTTTTAGTATCGGCACATTTACAGGGGAAAATACTGCATGCAGAATATAAAAGTAGCGTAATTTCAGATCATTCTTTGTTGTATTTTACTTGCGAGAGTTCTGAAAAAGTTCGTGCAGCTTATCGTTGGAGATTCAATACGATGTTGTTAAAAAGAGCGGAATTTATTGAATTTTTAAAAAAACAAATTAATTTCTTTTTGGAAGAAAATGTTAACTCCATTCAGAGTAAATTTATATTGTGGGATGCTATGAAAGCTTACTTGAGAGGTCAAATAATTAGTTATACCTCTAAGGTTAAAAATAATTATCTGTCCGAGAGCCTTGAATTAGAGAAACAGATTCATGAATTAGAAAAGGAATTTCAGAGAGATGTGACAGATAATCAGAAGATAGAGTTGACTAGATTGAAATTGAAATACAATATGTTACAATCTTATCAATATGAATGCTTGATTAATAGATCTAAACAATGGTATTATGAATGGGGTGAGAAAGCGCATAAGGTACTTGCATGGCAGTTAAAGAAAGAACAGGTATCAAGGGTTATTAATGCAGTAAGACAAAATTTGACTATTACTTACAAACCTCGTGAGATTAATGATGCGTTTCATTCATTTTATAAGAAATTATATACTTCTGAGGAAAAACAGGAGAGCGGATCGATTGATTCCTTTTTATTGGTGTTGAAATTACCGGTTCTATGGGAAGAAGACATATTGTAGCTGGAGGCTCCTTTTACTGATTTAGAAATTAAACTGGCTATATTAGAAATGCTGAATGGAAAATCACCTGGTGATGATGGGTTTTCGGTTGAATTTTATAAGGTATTTTATGATGAATATCTACAGTGTTTGGAGATGTGTTATGACAGACTAAGGAACATTATGATCTACCTGAATCATGCTCTAATGCCTTAATTACTGTAATTCCTAAGAAGGATAGAGATCCATTAAAGGTGTCTTCATATAGACCAATTTTTTTGTTGAATATTGACTATAAAATAACAGCTAAAGTATTAGCGAATTGATTGGCTAAATTTTTACCTAAATTGATACATGTTGATCAAACAGGTTTCATAAAGAATAGGTATGCTTCAGATAATATTCTTTGAGTGATTAGTTTGATTAATAAATATCGACAGTGCCCTGACCATTCGATGGTGATATCTCTTGATGCAGAAAAGGCTTTTGATAGAGTTGAGTGGAACTTTTTATTTAAAGTCTTAGAGAAATTTAAGTTTGGTCCTTCTTTTATTGGTTGCATTAAAGCTTTATACAATAAACCAATAGCCAGAGTATTGACAAATGGTCAGATCTCGGAACCTTTTAAATTAACTCGTTCAACTCGACAAGGTTGTCCTTTGTCTCCAGCTTTGTTTGCATTAGTAATTGAACCTTTAGCACAATTGATACGATAAAATACACAGATACAAGGTGTGAGAGTTTTAGATGAGGAGTATAAAATTAATCTATTTGCTGATGACGTATTGGTGTATCTAACAAACCCAGCTCAGTCACGCTTACACTTGAAGGAATATTTAATACAATATGGATCTTTGTCTGGATATAAAGTTAACTAGGGAAAAAAGTGAAATTTTACCGATAGGTGAAGGAGATTATTCAGTTTATAAGAATATTATTAATTTGAAGTGGACTGATCGAATTAAATATTTGGGTATAAATGTGGACGTTGATTATCAATCTTTATATAAATTAAATTATGTATCGTTAATGAAAAAGATCCAAGCTGATTTGATTAAGTGGAAGGATCTTCCTATAAATTTAATTGGAAGAATAAAAACAATCAAAGTGAATATCTTTCCACGTATACAATATTTGTTTCAGTCAATTCTGTGTTTACTTAATAAGAATTTTTTTAGAGATTTAAATAAAATGGTTAGGGAATTTTTATGGAAGGGTAAATTTCCAAGAGTAGCTTTGAATAAGTTAACCTGGAAATATGCATTAGGGGGATTACGCTTACCACATTTTAAAAATTATTATGAGGCAGCTCAATTTAAATTTATTAGTTCATTAATGGATTTGGAACAGCTCCCTAGTTGGGCTAAAATTGAGATGGCGAATATTTCTGAATTTGAAATACATCAATTTTTGTTTCGGTGGAATTTAAATTTATTTCAACAATATATTGTGCCTATAGGTTCTAAGGGTAAATTATTGACTTTAACACCGATATATAATAACCAACTTATTCCTTTTTCAACGTATAATCAATGTTTATTACATTGGAAATCTAAAGGTATAAAAACCTTGGAGGATTGTTTTAAAGAAGGTCAATTTTTATCCTTTAATCAAATGAGGGAAGATTTTGGTATTAATGAGAATTCTTTATTCGTTTATTATCAACTTCGATCCTTAGTAAAATAAATATTTGGTAGAGATATGACTTTACCTAAATTGACTAAATTTGAATCTTTTCTTGTGATTGTACCAAAAAAGGGATATATTTAATTGATGTACCAAATATTACAGGAAAGTAAGGAAAAAAAAGGGATGGGATAGATCTAAGATTAAATGGGAAAAGGATATTAACCTTACTTTTTCTGAGGATGACTGGTTAGATATCTGTCATGGTAGTGTCATGTTCTGTCATGTTCTGTCATATCTGTCATGCTAGATTGATAAATGTTCATTATGCAATGGTTAATTACAATTTTTTACATCAATTGTATTTAACACCTGAAAAGTTAAAAAAAAATGGTTTTAGTGAATCAGACTCTTGTTTTAGATGTGGTAATTTGGTTGGAACTTTTTTTATGCTGTTTGGTTATGTGTACATGTACAATCTTTTTGGAAAGCAATTCAACTGTTTTTGGAACATACATATAAGATCAAAATACCTCTGTTGGGTATTTTTGTTGGGTGAGTTGAAGCCTTTGAAAGATTTGGGATTAGAGAAATTTCAGATTGCTTTTGTATATTTAGCTTTATCTGTTGCAAAAAAATGTATAGCAAGTACATGGAAAAATGCTAATGTGATTGATATTAATAGATGGCCTGATGAGATGAAAACTTGTTTGGTAATGGAAAAAATCATGTATGTTTTACATGATAATTATTCTTTTTTTCTTAATAAGTGGTCTTTATATTTAAAATATTTACATTTAGATTTACCTTGATTAGATTTTTGTAAATATATTTCAGTTTTTGTTTCTTTCTTTGACTCTCCTAAAGAGAGCTGGCTGAGAGGGGGAGGGGAGGTTCTTCTTTCTTTTCTTCTTTTTTATAAATTTTTTTATCGTTCATAATATGTACTTTTTTTTACTGTACGTAATAACTTTGCTGAACAAATAAATAAAGTTATGAGAATATTGTGAGCAGTTTTGGGATCCTCATTTAAAAAAAAATATTTTATTTAAAGGGATCCTCATTTAAGAAAAGATGTGGTGACATTGGAGAGGGTTCAAAGAAGGTTCACTAGGATGAGTCTGGGAATGAAAGGGTTATTATATGAGGAGTGTTTGACAGGTCTTGGCCTGTACACATTGGAATTTAGAAGAATGAGGGGGCCATCTCATTGAAACATTTTGAATGTTGAAAGGCATGGACAGAGAAAGGTTGTTACCCATGGTAAGGTGTAGGACAAGAGGGCACAAATTCAGGTTTGAAGGGCATCTGCTTAGAATGGAGATGTATAGGAATTTCTTCAGCCAGAGGGTGGTGAATCTGTGGAATTTGTTGCCACAGGTGGTTGTGGAGGCCAGATCATTGGGTGTATTTAAGGCAGAGATTGATAGGTTCTTGATTAGCCAAGGTATCAAAGGTTATGGGGAGAATGCCAGACAGTGCGGTGGAGTGAGGAAAAGGATCAGTTCATGATTGAGTGGCGGGGCAGATTCGATAGGCTGAATGGCCTATTTCTGCTCCTCTGTCTTATAGTCTTTAATGTTGTACACTTTGTGGAGGAACAGAACATTGATGAACAGGCAATGGATTTCACCATATAAGCTTATTCCACTGAGGATGGGTGAGATACAAACCAGAGGACATGGGTTAAGGGTGAAAGGGAAAAGGTTTAGAGGGAACATTAGGGGGACTAACCTCTCCACAGGAGTGTGGAACAAGTTTCCAGCTGAAGTATATGCAGGCTCAATTTTTACATTTAAGAAAAGCGTGGACATGTACATGGATGGGAGGGATATGGAAGGCTATAGAATGGGTGCAGGAAAGAGGGACCAGGAAGAATAATAGTTTGGCACAGATTACAAGTTCTGAAGGGCCTGTTTTCTGTGCTGTAATATTCTGTATCAATGATGGGCTGCATTAATCTATAAACTAACCAGAAAGTTCATCAGATAAGAGAAACAATGCAAGATGCCATAAAATGTAAGCTATCATAAAATAGCAATCACATTTTTCTTAAGAATTTCCTGGATTTGCAGATTACTTAATCTTCTCCAGTAGATTATGTCCAGAAATTAAGATTGAGATATTGTGGCATTGGAATCACAATGGACACAATGAAATAACTACTCAAGGCATTTCTAGAGTGAATCAAATGGATTTTTTCTTTATCACCCACGTAACCTTTTAAAAGCCAGAATCACGTGCCCGACACACACTGATGTTATTGTGCACTGATGTCACATGGCCAGGTCGATGCCTCTCCCCCACCACCCCCCTCCCCCCAGAACTAGCAGAGAGATTTGTCTATCTTTTAGGTTGTCGACCTCTGTGGCAGACTGTTGGCTGTTGCAGTTGGAAAGTCTTATCCACGTGAGATGGTTTAAGTCTGTCAATAGTGAAAGACTGTGGCTTCCCTCCAACATCCAAAGTACAGGTTGATATAGTTTGTCTGAGTATCCTATAAGGTCCTTCATAGGGTGTCTGTAAAGGTTGACCAAGTGTTCCCCTTTGGTTGAAGAGATATTCACAATTTTTGAGGTCTTCAGTCACAAAAGAAGTGTTCTCCATGTGAAATAGTGGTGGTATAGGGTTCAATTTTCTTTAGCTGCTCAACAGTTCCTTAGGATCATCGCTGGAGTTGGAATGGTAGGGGACGAACTCCCCTGGAACCATCAACGGCACGCCTTACATGAGCTCTGCAGATGAAGCTTGGAGGTCCTCCTTTGGAGTTATTCTCATGCCCAGTAATACCCAGGGCAGCTCATCAGCCAAGTTCAGGCCCTCTAACCAAGCATTGAGGCCGACTTGAGATGTCAATGAAATCTTTCCACTATTTCATTGGCCTGGGATGATAGGCATTCGTATGATGAATTGTTGTACCAAGTGAGACAAGGCCATCCACAGCGAGGAAGAAAATTGTGGTCCTCTATCCGAAGTAACATGCATCGGTAAACCAAAATGAGACACCCAGGAACTGAGGAAGGAACGCCCAAGCACAAGTGTCTGTAGTAGCATCTGCCATAGGCACGGTCTCGGGCCACCGCGTAAACCTGTCTATTACTGTAAAAAGATAATGGTATTATTATGAGTCCAGAGGACCCCAAAACCCAGCAGCGATAGAAATTCACCAAAACAAATGGTCACTTAAACAAAAGTTGCTTTTAATTTTCTTTCAACATAAAAACAGGATCAAACTTTAACTAATTACTATTAACTTAACCCTAACTTAACTCCCTTCTAATTCTAAGTGCATGTATGGTAATATGTTCAGGAAAATTCTTTGATTCACAGTCCACTTTCACTTCTCACTCCTCCAAGTTCACCGGTATCAGGCAATTCTCATACTGTGCACAGAATTTAACATTGATGAATCTTCACCAGGCTCTGGTACTTAAAGTTAAATGGTTACTGCTCAGGAAGGTTCTTGTTGGTTTCAGAGAGATATTTGTGGCTCATTGGACACCCACAAACAGATTCTCTCCGATCAGTCACTTCAGTGTCTTCCCGAAGAAACTTGCCCCATCATGGATTTTCCAAATGATAACCTCTTCTTCCAGGTCACCACAGAGTTCCTCTTCTTTCACTTATTTCAGGAGAAACGCTCTATCCAGCCATTTCCTCTTGGAAGGAAAACTAGGGTTTTCAACAGGCTGAACTCAGAACTCACAACCTGTCTTCAAAGTGGGGTTTCAACAAGCTGCCAGCTTGTCATGTTACTGTCCCAGCAGCTGTTGCTGAACTGTGATACTGAATTCTCTCTCTCTCTCTCTCTCTCTCTCTCTCTCTCTCTCAGAGAAGAATCCTGTTTTGTTTTTTCCTCTACCTCTGCTTGTATAAACCAGAACTTCTTGCAGGGCTAACCCAATCCTTGAAAGATCTTATCAGCACTTTGAGCCTGGAAGGTTTATTTGCACCTGCTTTTTAAAATTCCTTCCAAATTAAGTTTTATTGTCTTTACCAAGGCACAAGGTGCCTCAGTCTCCCTGTCTCCCTTTCAGCAAAGCTCTTGCATTTTAAATGAGATCTCTTTTGTGAACTGTTTCTGTTTGTGAAGTGACCTACATACTACCCCCCCCCCCACAATCTATCTCTTTTAAAAACATATTTATATATAATATAAAATATAATATAACCCATCACAGTATCGTCTTGAATCAGGAAGCGGACCAACAAGGTCCATGTGGACATGAGCAAAACCCCAAGTAACTGGCGGGAAGGACCTCAGTGGTGCCTTAGTATGCCACTGAACTTTTGTTTTTTGGCAAGCAATGCAGGACCTCCCCATTTGTGTGACATCTTTTTTAAGACTGTGCCAAGTGCTACACGAATCTGTCTGAAACCATACGAATGGTCGATCTAATCGATGGCTGTGAGAGACCATGCACAGAGTTGAATACTCAACGTTTCCATGGAACTACTGGACATGTGTGTCCTGTTGATACATCTCAGAGGAGCAGTATGTAATTAACTCCAAACTGGATACCCTTCAATTGCAGTTCATGATTGCAGTCCAATAAGTATTTGTCTCATGGTCATGTTCTTGGGCCAAGGCCAAAGATGTGTAATCAGTACCTTGAACTACAGACGAAACCTCAAGTGGAACAGAGCAGGAAAGTGCTTCAGCTACTACATTGTCTTTTCCGGAAACATGTAGTATTTTTGTGGTGATTTCTGAAATTAATGATAATTGCTGCTGTTGTTGTGCTGACCAGGGCTCTGCGACTTTGGAAAATGCAAATGTTAAAGGCTTGTGGTCGATGTACATAGTAAAAGCTCTGCCCTCCAAAAATTAATGGAAGTGTCGATGGGCAAAACCTCTTTATCGAAAGCCCTGTATTTTTTCTGTACTTCACAAAGATGGCGGCTGAAGAATGCAACGGTTTCTATTGCCCGTTGGCATATTGATGAAGTGCATACTGGAAGCGTCTATAGAAAGGGCGGAGGCTGCTTTTAAAACTGGGTAGCTGAGCACAGTGGCCTGAGTCAGCAAGTCTTTCATCTTCAAGAAGGCAGTGTTTCCTCTTCAGTCCAATGGATGGTTCTGGCATTTCTGGATAGTAAATCAAAAAAGAGGCTTCATGATATGAGCTGCTCCTGGAAGAAACCGATGGTAAAAATGTACCATTCCCAAGAATTTTGGCAGGCTTTTAACAGTAGCAGATCTTGAGCACTTGGTAATGGCCTCAACTTTGGATGGCAGCAGAGTCTCCCAAGAAATCAATCATTTTTTGCCCAAAAATACATTTATTCAGATTGATGGTCAGTCCAAAGACAAATAAGTAGTGTACGAAGATGTTCCAAGTGTTCTTCCTTCGTCCCAATGGAATATCATCAAGGTAAATGAAGACATTGGTCATACCACGACCTAAAGCATCCATCACCCATTCAAATGATTGAGCAGCATTCTTTAATCTCAGTGTCATTCATAAGAATTCGAACAACCCAAATGGGGTAATTATTGCAGTTTTTGGAATGTCTTCCGGCTCTACCAGTACTTGGTGATCGCCACGCACCATCTATTTTGGAGGAGATCTTCGCTCCATGCAAATTAGCCGAGAAATCCTGAATATGAAGTAACAGGTAATGATACGGGGTGATGGCGTCGTTAACCCACCTGTAATCTCCACCTGGTTGCCAACTTCCATGTCTTTCGGGACCACATGTAATGGGGATTTCCAGGGGCTGTTGGAACTACGAATTATACCTAGTTCCTCTTCCTTAACTAAACACAGCTCCTCTGGAGGCAAGCGACGCGCTTTCGCATGGATAGGAGGGGCCCTTAGTACAAATGCAGGGAGTAACACCGTGCTTTGCAGTGGAGGCAAAAAATTGTAGAGTAGTAATCTCAGGGAAATCTTCCAACAGCTTGGAGAATTCATCCACTGGTTTACTTAAATCTTTGGAGGTGCAGAACAGGGATATGGGCATCTACTAGAGGAATGGTCTGAAAAGTAGTTCCATCTATTATCCAACGCCCTTTTAAGTCAGCGAGGATTGAATGAACCTAAAGAAAGTCTGCACCCAGCAAAGGTCATGATACTGCTGCTATAATAAATGGCCAAGTGTAGAGATGATTCTCAAATTTGACCTTCATCTTCCTGATGCCAAAGGTTGGAATGTTGGAACTATTAACTGCTCATACTTGCAGGTCTAGGGTAGGATGACGTGTGTCAAAACTGGTGGGTGGAAATTCACTAACTTCTGAACCCAATTCACTAACTTTCTGTCCACCAGAAATTTTTGTTGGGACAACTGATCCCATACATGCAGTAGGCTTACAGGTTTCTTGCAAACTGCCACAGCCCTTACTGGTGGTTGGCCTGGATGTTTCCCACAAACAAGCAGGGTGGAAGGCACTTGAGGGAATTTACTCCCCCATACGTGGTAATAACACCAAGACGAGGTGTCCACAGGCTGCTTGCTTGTCTTGGGGCGTTGCCTGCCTGTAGAGAGTGATGTGCTAAGAGAACTAGAATTTGACACAGGGTCAATATCGGAGGGATTGGTTGTGCAGACTTGTCTTTCCTTCCTGTGCTTTTTAGCCATTCATAGAATGTCTGCCTCCGCTGCTACAGCTCTTGGGTCTTCAAATGAACACTCAGATAACAAGAGCCTAATATCGTCTGGCATTCGATCTATAAAGAGCTGCTTGAAAAACATACTGGGCCTTTCACCAGCATTTCATCCCTTCGTTCTGAAGGGGCATGGTCTCCCAACCCATCGAGATATAGTAGTTTGGTTGCCCTTTCGCTATGGGTCATACCATATACATGTAATAAAAGTGCTTTTAAAGTGTCATACTTGCTGGTATGTGGTGGATCTCGCAGGAAGTTGCTTGGGCCAGGGCACTAAGAAGATGGTAATAACGAGTGGTGTCCAATTCAACTTTGCAAAGGTGAAACCACAGTTCAGGCTCAGCTGTCCTGAAGGGTGGTAGCTTCACAGAAACAGCTGCAGGGTCCATGTTTGTCTAAAAATATGATTTTGGATTCATCGGGATCACCAAATTGTGGTCACGATGAAATAACCACACAAGGCATTTCCAGAGTGAATCAAATGGATTTTCTCTTCGTCACCTGCGCAACCTTTTTAAAAGCCAGAATCACACGCTTGACATGCACTGACGTCACATGGCTGGTCCAATGCCTCCTGGGAGTTGTAGTGGTGCCATAGTGCCACTACAGTATATTTTTAATGACACCAGAGTGGAAACTTTTTTTCCACAGCTCACAGCTTCCATTAACAGCAACCTCGGTATCTATTTGCATAGTTAAATGTTTATTGGTATCTTCTCCTAGACTGCATTGAACTCTAAGTTCTGCTTTGTTGATCCCTTGGGGTAGGTCACGTGTGATGTTTTTCTCATTTTTCAGTTCATTTTCCCTTTAAGAGAACAGATTTAACAATAGCCTGCATGTTTTGGAAAGGGCTGCAGGCTTCAAAGACAGCACATTCTTCAGTTGATACATTAGCAGAATGATGAAGGGAAGCAGTCCTGGAGAAGCCAGGGGCAGAGACCATGTGACAAGCTTATTGAAAAGAACTCCATAGTTTGCTCAGGAGGCCATTTTAAGAAGGAAGCACGAGAGTAACAAGCTCTTTGACCTCCTTTGAGGGATTGAGAAACCCACTTGGCCTCATGGGTGTGGTTATTGATAAACTGTCAGAGTTCCTCCTGTTAGTATAGAGGGTTGAGAAGACCACTTCAACTGACCCACGAAAAGGGTTCTATTTGCAGAAGAACCCTGCGAGTGGTGGCAGAATGGAATGACCTTCCGTATGAGATAGTTGCGGCAGGGTCCCTTCTGTCATTTAAGAGAAGGTTGGATGTGTACATGGAGGTGAGGGGGTTGGAGGGTTATTGGAGAGCGGGAGGTTTGAGCTAATGGAGTTGTTCTAGTGAACCGGTGCGGACTCGAAAAGCCGACATGGCCTGTTTCCGCCGACATGGCTGCGGTTATATGGTTAAATACTGCGCTTGAATGGTGATGAGAGTGAAAGTTACTTGAGTTCAGCTGAACTCTGCTTACCCCCCCTCATAATTTTAAATACCTCTATCAAATCTCCCCTCATTGTTCTATGCTCCAGGGAATAAAGTCCTAACCTTTTCGTATAACTCTGCTTTCTCTGCTCTCTTTCTATATTATTTATATATTTCCTGTATTTAAGTGACCAAAACTGCACACAATACTCCAAATTTGGCTTTACTAATGTAGTTTACAACTTTACCATAATATCCCAACTCCTATACTCAATACTTTGATTTATGAAGGCCAATATGCCAAAAGTTCTCTTTACCACCCTATCTACCTGTGACACCACTTCTGGGAAGTTTGTCATCTACAAACTTTCTGATCCAATTAACCACATTATCATCCAGATCATTGATAGAGATGACAAACATCCATAGTCCCAGTGCCGATCCCTAAGGCACACCATTAGTCACAGTCCTCCAGTCTGAGAAGCAATCATCCACTACCACCTCTGGCTTCTCTTGTGTAGCCAATTTAAATCCATTTTACTACTTCACCATGAATACTGAGCATCTGAACCTTCCTGACTAACCACACCACCACCCCCCCCCCCCCCCCAACCTCTCCCATTTGGGAGTTTGTCAAAGGTCTTAAAAAATTCAATGTAAACCACATGCACAGACTTCTTTCATCAACTTTTCTGGTAACCTCCTCAAAAAACTCTCTAAGATTAGTAAAACTCGACCTATCACACACAAAGCCAAATTGACTATCTATAATCAGTTCCTGGCTATCCAGATACTTGTGTATTCGATCTCTTAGGACACCTTCCAAAACAGGAACATAGAAACTCTGTACTCATTAAATGGCCTTACACTTACCGAACACATTGTTGCGAGAAAACAGCTTATCCCAATCCACACATCCTAGATCCTTTCTCATTTCCTCAAAATTATCCTTTCTTCAGTTTAGAAAATCAACCCAGTCCTATTCTTATCCATAATTAACTTGAAACTAATGACATTATGGTCACTTGACCAAAAAATGTTCCCCTATACCTACATCTGTCACCTGTCCTGTTTTGTTCCCATATAGGAGATCCAGTATTGAACTCTCTTTGTCTTTCATTCTTTCCTCATCAACAAGTCATCCCTTGAGACTTAAAGAAGTTTGTCCAATGGGTTGACTGCTAGCTCAACATATGTTATATTTTGTTGGAAAATGTCCCCCTGATTTTTATTTGTTTGTATTTATTTCCTGACTGAATCCTATGATAAGTCCTTAATTGGGAAAGATAGTAACAGATAATAACTACAAACCACACTAAATATGTAGGGTAGAGAAAAGATGCATCATCAGTACCTGCCATCCCTGGACTTGGTGCAGGTACAGTACTAAGATTAATTTGAAAGATGAAACACAGTGAAACGATGGTTTGTTCATGTGCACCACAGTAACACCTGTTATGGCACATACCTTGATATCAAGTCTCCAGTGTCTGCTTTGACCTGGAATGGAGCTCGGGTCCTTTTCTCAGGGAAAAGAGACCCAGTTGCTCCATGTGTTGGGTTGTATATCCCACTTTACTGGTCAGTGGGGCTAAAATAGGGCAGGTGATTAACAGAGCCAGAGGGGTGTGTGGGTATGGGTGTGTGGGTGTGTGCTTGTGCTTTAAAGGGGTCAATTACAAGGAGTGTGCTCAGAGTGGATCGTCTTGACCTTGATTGACAAATGTAGTGACTTCCCGCTGAGGTCACATAACCCTCCACATTACAACCACCCACGTGGGAGTCGGAGGTGTAGTTCAAACTTGCATTTGGCCTCACCGTGGCAATGCAGGAGGGAGAGGACAGGAGATGGAGTTTGCTGTGGCAACTTCTCCCAAATCTGCCACCTCCATCACTAAGCAGGACAAAGGCAGCAGGGTCATAAGCACCTGCCAGGTCCCCCCATAACATCCTGACTTGGGAATCAAAACCTGTATCTGTGTTGGTCTTTGGCCTCTTGGAAAAACGTGAACGTCTGCAGACGCAGTGATTGAAGTAAAAGCAAAAGGCTGGAGAAATTCAGCAGGTCAAACAGTGTAATATATATAGCAAGTATCTAGATGCATTACCAACCTTTCGGGCTTGAGCCCTTCATCAACTGTGGGGCAACAAGGTTAGCGTAATGCTGTTACAGTGCCATTGTGCTAGCGATCGAATCCCGTGCTGTCCGTTTGTATGTTCTCCTTGTGTCTGTGGGTTCCAGTTTGTTCCCAACATTCAAAGAGAAAACGTGGAGGTCATTCGGGTAAAATTGGACGGCAATGGGATGTTCCGGCGCCTTCCTATATTTTGCTCATACCTTGATACCCGAAACGTTGGTTGTGCATCTTTATCTTTGATATCTAACCTATACCATTTGACCTGCTGAGTAACTCCAGCATTGTGTTTTTACTCGGGCTCTTGGCCTGCTGGGTTTCATTTTTAGAGAAATGATGAGACCCTTGCACCAGGAGTTGCATTGCCAAAATGTGTCAGGTCAATCTGAGTGTAAACCCATTTCCGCTCATCTCATCTCATAGTTTGATTTGAAGAGTTATTTTATTCCCCCCCCCCCCCCTTTGCAATTAAACTATTGAAAACGGGGAGCAATACAAATTTAAATTCAGTCTCGGTAACTTTTGTTAATACACAAAGTGCAGAAGGAACTCAGCAGGTCCCGCAGCGTTCAATAGGAAGGAAAAGTAACGTTTCAGACCAGAGGCCTATGTAACTCGCGATGCCTGGTTTCCTGTTATTTTTGATGACAAACCACATTACTGATTTCAGGTTGCTGCAGTTAAATGCGTCTTCCTTGCAATGGAGACACGTAACAGAGGTAGTTTGGCAACTGAACAGGTTTAAAAGGCTTTAATGAGTGGTTATCGACAATAGCGGGGGAAGAACCAGGTCTGGACAACAGCCCGCCCGAGAAATGTGTCAAATTATGTTTGCGCAGAAACCTGTCCAGATACTAACTTGCTTGTTGAGTAAAGGAAGTGTTAATTAAGTGACACTCTTTTCACTGGGGCTGATTGCGTTGTTTGGCTGTTTCATTAGTTGCATCGAGTGTATCAGTACATGACAGCAGGGCCAGGGCCCAGATGAGGTTAGAAGTCGTATTGTGACCAGACAACAACACATGGAATCCAAATAAAAGAACATGTAATGTGATTTAAGTACCATGACCAAATTCTATAAAAGGCAGCATGGTTACCGAGACAAGAAAGAAAGCAATCTCTAAAGAGATGTATTTCTCCTCGAGATGAGTACACCGACCATCTGGCTCCGAGACTGGCCTTATAGAAAGACCCAAGTCTGTAAATAATGACATTATCCCTCAGGGAATTTACTGTAGTCAAAACTGTATATTTAAGAAATCCCTTACAGATGCAAAGGTCCAAAGCGTCTGGACATCTTTTCAAAATGTATATTTAAGTTAGTTTTCTTGTGAGTTTTAATATTTTCACCGGAGTGGGAATGTATGTCTCCTTTTAGGACATAAAAAAAAAAATCTAACCGTCCCGTCTTTGTCGACCATTTAAAACAAAAATCTGATGGCTATTTTTTATTTTGTCGTACTCTTGTTATCCGAAGAAACTTATTGAAGCTAAGCTGTAAATGATGAGAATACTGCTTCATGTTATGGATGCTTAAACATGCATGTCATCTGTCCTCAAACCACAGAGCTGTGTTCGGGCAGCAAGTGACGCTGATGTACACGAGAGTTGATTGCCTTAATATGTAACATTGAAATATTCTCATTCAGCGTTTAGATTTACTACTTGGAAAAACAATCGACCTGATTTGTTTAACTTTTTCCATCCTCAAATGTTTCTATTTAACCGAAGGTTAAAAGCCGCCAACTTTACCACAATGGCCTTGCTTGCCTTGAGTAAATTATATTAGAAACAGCCCTATTTGCTTTATTTCAGAAATATAGGAGGACAGATCCAATAATGATCGAGACCTACAAAAGTAATGGCATACGTCTGGTCAGTTACTTCCGACTCCCCGAGCCCAGAAATCGATAGGTTTCCATTATCAGGTTCTGATGGGTCACTGGTCTGTCAATGAGCTGTTAGAGGTGGTGTACAGAGGTGAGCCTGACCATTCAATCGGTGCTGACAAGAGGAAAATTTGCTGACAGCCAAGTATGAACAAGTCGAGACACAGATTGGCACCTTCAGCTCCTGCCCCCAAAGAGACTTTTGAGCAAAACCACTGACAACAATTAGAAGACTGAGCATGCTCAATGCAGGTCCAATTTAATCCCCCCCCCCCCCCCCACAACACTCTCCACCCTTCCACGTCAGGTTGCCGAATACCACGTAAAGGACCCGATCCAACACACATTAGTTATCTACATGGGAGCCGAAGTGCGGGGTTGGGGGAATGGGGTTGAAGGAGAGGGGCTGAGTTTATCACCACCTTTTCAATACATCCCAATATTTATTTTCTTATTAAACTGCATTTGGCATTTTGTAGGGTCACGTTTATCACATCCTCCTGAGAATATATAAAAAAAACTTATTAAAGCCATTTTCTGCACGCATTCCATTGCACATTAACATTCTGTGAATAATTTACTCACATTTCTCCGTTTCGTCTCCAGATCACCTTGATGCGTGGTCCTGAATTACACTGGCTCACGTTTTTATTCAGCTTCAGGTTGATGATGTACGTTAATTAGTACAATTCGAGAGCTGTGGCGACTCAATTTCAGTTGAAGTTACTTTGAATTTGTGTGTGTGTGTGTGTAATTCTGCTTAAAAGATCACACCATCGCGCTTTGCTTTTATCAAATAAAAACTCATCGTGGTATTTACATGGTAATAGGCTAATACATCCGCGTAATTAAGATTTTTTTTCTTGAATGTCATATATAATTATTTATTCAGGTTGTTCTGCAGAGCTAAATGCAAGAAATATTGCTGCACAAAAATAAATTCAGCTGGAAATGGAGAGATTGGTGTGTGATTTTTTAGCTTTAATGCTTTCTGTCTCATTCTGCTTGTAATCTACCAATCGTGGTCGCAGGGGCTGCAGGGAATTCGGGTTAATATGTTGACAGACTTAACAATCCAGGGTCATGTTGCACAACACGCTTCACTGGTTTAGTTGAGTGCACCCCCCTGACAGGTTCTAATCACCCAGTGCCCTAAAGGCAGAGGTACAGATAGGATTTTAATTACTGCATTAAAGACAATTTTGCCAGTACAAAATTGAGACATAATTAAGGCTCAGAATTTTAATAATTGTCTTAGCTAATTGGGCAGACAAGTATTTTATACAGCAATTGTTAAACCCTGGGACGATTAGATAATTAGTATTTCAAAATGACTAAATTGTGCTCTTGATTACAAATTATAGACGAGGGTAGGCCATGGACCAGGCCTCGACAAATGCATTAAATTAAAGATTAGGTTCTTTTTTTGTTATAAGGAATATTGCGTTTCATTAGTGATATTAGTTCAAGTGCATTCAACGAGAGTCATTTATTTTCTCCAGAATTAGTGGTGAAAGGATATTGTGATTGGGCTAAATGTATTGACATTGTGTGCTGCATGTATTTTTTCAAACGACTGGATGTCGGCAAAATAACCTCAGCAGAGCGAATGAAAATGCAATCACCTTTCGCTCTTACAAATTGCTCAACCGCGTATTTCCCCGGTGTTCCATTACATTTGTCCTTGGTGGAATGGATTGCTCTGCAACGCAGGAAAGCCCCATCCCTCTGCACACACCGATGGCTTGATCTCATGTCACGACAGGGTTCTAACCTGGAGATAATGCGAATTAGTGCATTTAGGCTTAGATCTGCCTAGTGTCTGGTGCAGTTACTCACAGTATCTCGTCTGCAGAATGCTGGCCTTCAATTTTATGCCCAGAGTAAATGAGTTATTGTAGGAAAGAATGGCTGTCTTTTTTCTTCTCTCGTCACGTCTGTCAAAGAAAGTCATTGGTGAGGTTGGATCAGACTCTTGTACTAAACTGACGTTTTAGGTGACGACAAATGTACATGTTTATTCTGTTTGCTTTTAAAAGCCGACCTCCAAACACCTTTACTTGACCATTTCATGGAGCTTACGCTGATGCAGAGATTTCTGTATTGAGGAATGAAGACCAGTTTAAGAGTTTCTTGAGGACTTCTTGAGGGCCTAATTTGTGCTGTTTTACAATGACAATAATTTCTCTATCGCTTTTCATCGAGAGGAGAAATATCACGCAGGTTTGCTCGGAAACAAAGACAAACAAGTAATAACACAAGACGAATGATTATTTGGCGACTTCTGCAAACATCCTGGCTTCGTGAAGCACCTCTGGCGATATCATTATTTTCTATTAATTACTCGCTAAAACATGCCTTTAGAAGCGGAGATAGGTGTGACAGGGTGCTGGTCAGTAAGCAGCTGCCCCCATATACCCGGAGGCGAAACGTGACCTCCTTTCGATCTTTCCTTTTGATAAATACGAGCGAGCAACCAAAACATTGGACTTTTTTTTGAGAAAAAAGATTAATCAGGGTAAAATTAACATGTTATGGTCAACGTGGACAATCAAATCGTTATGAAATATGTATTTTGTTTGCAATGAGAGACTTGTGGAATTGAATATTGCACCCTGTTTAGAATGTACACATACACCATCAATCTAAATTTTCCATACATTACTTGAATACAATGAACTCAATCTATCTGACGATCAAACTCGTGTAAAATATATGACAGATCTTGTAAGTAATTGGATCCTTGAGTACATCTAATTTGTGTACAAAATACCACAACCATATGTACTATTTGCATACATACGTCCCTTGAAAAGGGAGCATCAATTTACATCCCTGCAGGATGCTAACATCGGTAAAACAAATCCAATTCAGAACACAATTAACCGCAGATCCGCCCCCCCCTCCCCCCGTAAGACCTCTAGCTTGATACTACCACTTGGCGTATGCCACTTTCAGATCTATTCTGCCTTCTCTTTGTCACAGACATTCTCCAGCAGACATGCAAATCTGCAGCTGAACGCGAGGGGACACTCTGCAGTAACACAGAAGGGACTGTGAGCGTTTGTATCTCGACAGCGCTTTCATGGACTGGTTTGAAAATGCGCACGTGGTAGAGTTTCTCAAAGTGTTTTTTTTTCAGATAACAAGCTTCGAAAGTCAGAAAAGCTATGTTTAGTTGAGCTGGCCCCAACAATCTTCCAGAAGCGAAGATGACCAACAGAGTCAAAAAGAAATTCAAAGTAGTGTTTGAAATGGAGAAAGTGTCGATTTAGTGTTAAACTCAGTTAAACGTCAGAACGGGGTAACGACGAGGCAAATTACAAGAATAGTTTGTGGAAGTGCACGAAGTGTTGGTTGTGTATTTATATTGGCTCTATAAAGTACAGCATTTGAGTTTCTCCAGGGTTTTTTTTTACTTGTATTCCATCGAAAAAAATAATTTAAATGTGATTTGAAACCAGTCAACGATATCCTTTAGTAAATAAATAAAACCAAGCAAACGTTTGTGCGTTCACGTTAATTTATCTCTCAGAAGCAAGTAGTGTTAAAGAGAATTCATTCTCCTTTCACTGTTGGGCGAACGCAGGATCGAGGTTACGGCGCATCCTTGAGCAGCCGGTTAGAAAACCCCGGAGGCCTGTTAAACTCCCCCCCCCCCCCCAAATCAGTGCGTGACTGGATATTTCAGGGGCTAACCGCAAAAAACAAACCCCATGAAAGAAACTGCACCCGGGGACAAAGTAAGTAAGATGCATCCAACAGAAGTACCGTGCTGGCGAGGTGCTGTGCGGTGATCTGCTTTTTAAATTAGGTATCAAGATCGCATGAGCTTCAGAAAAAGTGGGAACAGTGGAAGATTTCTGCCCATCAGCAGAATTGTATTTAAAAAAATCCAACTACTGACTAACTGGCAAAGTACCCTCCATCAGGCGTGATGAAGGAGAGTTTTAGCCATGAGATTGATTAGGATCTTCAACATAATCTGTTAGCGCCAACAAAGTGTCAATAATATTCCTCTGTTTGTCATCTTCGCTTCTGGAAGATTGTTGGGGGCAGCTCAACTAAACATAGCTTTTCTGACTTTCGAAGCTCACTGATGGGGCTGTCTCCCACTTCACCGCTGGCTACAGGGATTGGACGGTGCTTTCTCGCCAGAACCGTCCCAATGACAGAAAGCAGTCGCTGGCTGAATGGAATTATTGTTCCCGAGCCACTTCCGGTCTGAAGGGCTGGGGCTCATCACCAAGATGTCAAATGTTGGCTGGACGACTTTGGCGCCGAAGTGATCATGAAGGGGGCCCTGTGCTATTGTTCCGACTGACAGAACATTTGCAATGGGACACCAGAGGATAGACCATATATTTTAGAGCTGAAGGAGCAAAACAACCAATTATTATTGTTCATTTCTAGACCTTGACAGCGACACTTTCTCCATTTCAAACACTACTTTGAATTTCTTTTTGACTCGAGAAAACACGACTCTACAATCCGCACATTGTAAGTTTTGCTGAATTGAGCCGCACTTTGAAATAGCAATAAAGGCTTAGAATTAGCTTGCTAAACTGCACAACTGAAATGCCACCATAACTGAATGAGCATCGTGGTGGTCAGTGAAGAATTCTTTGGGGGTTGTCTTAATTTCGCAGAAGATTTACATTTTGTTCATATTTGCTCTCAGAAACTCGTGATCTTGTTTTCAGACGAGAGAACGTGGACGTTTCACATCATCTAAACTACTTTTGAAATGTCCTCGCTGCTTTAATATTGGTGAACTGCGGGGGCATAGGAAGATCCCCGTTGGAATGATTTCATTATGTGCGGGGAGGGATAAATATTGGCCAGCACACCAGAGTTTTCTGGAATATTGCCACTGAATAGTTTGCAACACCTGAGAGCTGCCTTGATGTCGGATGTGACGGGGGGAACAAAACAAAAAGATGCTGTAGCTAAGGCTGCAGCACTGCTCTAACTGGGTCATGTGGCCTAGTCAGAAGCAAAAGTGGTCCGGCTGAAACTTTTACCTGAGACTATTTGACTCTGTTCTTGTATTATTTTTGCATCTTACCAATGAATATGGCACAACCGAAAGATTTACTCAAGGTACCAAACTTCGTTAGGGCGAAGTTGGGAAGGGTAAATTGGGGCGCGGAGTTGGAATTTGCATTTCTCTCTTTTTTTGGGGGGGGGGGGGTGGGCTATAGTTACATCTGTTCTGTTAGAGAGACTTGAAGTCCTCAAAACCAGAATAGGCCATCACGCTAAGTTGGTAATTAGCGAGCCCTCGACGGTTGATTGAGAAGGTGGGTGATAATTCTAAATTGTCAAATTGTGTCGGGGCAGTGAACCGCAATGTTAGTTTAGTTGTGTTTAAAACGTGCTATTGTACACATTCAGAAAATGGTTTGGTTGTTTCTTTTGGAAATGCTGCTTTAAGTGAGAATGGTCATCCTATAACTATGGATTAGATTAAAATGTTATTTGCAAGGTGACATTGCAAAATACTGAAATACATGAGACCATTTGATAACGCTTTTTCATTGCCAGTATGTGGAATGAAAAGGACAAAAAGGTAATTCATCAAGAAAACCAAAGAGTAACGTTGGCTCCTTTTGCTTCACATACATAGTTTTTTTTTTAATTTCAAAACGAGAGGTGAAATGGGCTCTTGCAGTGACCATTTAAACCTTTGTTAGTGGATGTCAAAAATCAAAATCCTTGAAATTCACCAAAGCAACCAGCATCAAGACAACGACAAATCGCAAGTTAGACGCAGGAAGGAATCACAGCAGGGTAATTTATTTAAAAGTTTATAGCATGTATTTAATTTTCGGGTGGAAGTTGTACGTGTAATGTTTGGGTTGAATTATTTCTCGATCACATTCTTTTGGAATTTGCTGAAATGGAGCGGATGCAACACATTTGGGATACAATCATCTTCAGACACTAATCACACTTAATTAGAGTAATTTATCGTTGGGAGACTTGCTCAAATGTACGGTCCTTGGGCGGAGTACATCTTATTTCTCACGGGAATAAAAACCGGCGGATTCTTTTAATGTTCACATTGCGAGTGAGGGGGGCGCTGATCTGTTAACTTGGACGCCGAATGGAGCTGAGAAGTTTGCGGAACTGGCGAGGGAGTTTGGAAAGTTTTTTTTTGTTGCGACGTGGAGCTTAGCGGAGAGGAGCGCAGAGTTCAAGCAGAGAAGTCTCTGACAGATAGTTTTATCGCCGCGTTGACATTAATGTTGCAGCCATTGCACAACCTGAATTTTGCCACTTGCAGGAGTCATTCGACATTAATGAGCGAGCATATTGAACACCAGATATTTATCACTCCTGCCGGTCATGGTTTCAGAGTTTGCAGGAGCCTGTGGTTCCTGCAAGGTCGTGGCAATTGGGATTGAACAAAGCACCCTCGATACTGGGCCGAATTCTATTTTGGTTTCTTTCAGTGTCCCCTCCATTAACAGCAACGATCTCTTGAGTCGAATCAATTAATTGGAACACCGCGATCTTGTCATCTCAGGGGACATTTAGATCGCTGTTTTTCAGAATTCTGGTTAGTTTTCCAAGCTCCCCTTTCGGTCCGTTTTCACACCGTGAGGGATTTTGCGCTCAGTTTGACAGTGACCCAGGGTGGGGGCTGAATTTCCAGGAATTCATTGTGACTTTAGTGTTATAACGTTAGAGATATCAGTCCTACGGTGCAATGCCGCAGACGCCGAAAATCTGAAGTAAAAACAGAACGTGCTGTAAAATGGTCTGCTGATCAGACAGCATCTGTGGAGAACATTCACAATCGGAACAGATGCGGGGGCCTGAACTTCGAGCCCAGTGAACTTCACATCCAAGTTGCATTCCCATCGTTTGTGAGAATTCGAAGGTGAAGACACCCTGATATAATTTTCAGTGGAGGTCAGTAACGTGGAATGCTTTCGATAATTAGATGATCAGACTGGACCATCATGAAACGAACAAATTTAATTGCTTCACTAGCTTCTTCTTTGGCTTGGCTTCGCGGACGAAGATTTATGGAGGGGGTAAAAGTCCACGTCAGCTGCAGGCTCGTTTGTGGCTGACAAGTCCGATGCGGGACAGGCAGACACGGTTGCAGGGGAAAATTGGTGGGTTGGGGTTGGGTGTTGGGGTTTTCCTCCTTTGCCTTTTGTCAGTGAGGTGGGCTTCACTAGCTACAATATCAAAAACTGCCCATCTCTCCCACTCCTTCGAAACGTGACGGATTATTCACGCACCTCGAGTAGTTTATCCTTCCTTTCAAAGTGGATGAACGTCTTGCAACTGAATCACAACGTCAGTTTGTTGCTGTCATTCCTGCACACAAAGTTTATTGTTCCCTTAATACCCTGTGGTGGTTTGAGCCTTTGAAGTACAGTGGAAAGTGACTGTGGAGGCAGCAAACACGTTCTGGTGATAAGCACATGTATTGTCATGACCGACTACCACATACACACCCCATGATCGTAGCCATCATAATATCAAACATCGTTTGCTTGGAAAATATAATTTAGAGGCCCTCGTTCCAAAATAAAAGCTCCTAAAATCGAATGGTACATTGGCGTAGTCCGTGCGAAGGACACCATTGTAATGTACAACATCTTGAAGATTGTACATTGTGCGGTTTACATCATTTGAAACAACTTGAGAACTGGGAGGTGGAGCTGACTGGCCCAGGGCCCCTATTGTCTGGGGTTCTCAAACCGTGTCGTGCAATGTTAAGATAGAGATTCAGAGCATCTGGAAGAAGGTATTTTCAACAAATCGGTGTATGCAGAAAATGAAGAGATACATTTAGGTATGGCTTCCGCAACGGGAAGCCAGCAGGAAACATACACATCATGTTCGCTCTTTATTTTGTTATATACGGACACGGATATAATTAGGGTAATTGATAATATTCCTAATGGAATTTGTGTTATGACTTCAAATGGGTGAAGCTGACTCAATGGGCGCTTGCTTTTTTTTAAATAACAGAAGCATTTTATATTAATAATGTTATTAGATATTAATCTTATTATTTAGAAATATGTGAATCAAGCCACCGAATCTGCCCATTATCTGGAGCGGGGATTCTCTCCCATGAAGATACTTGGCATTTCAATCTCCAAACCGCAGGACCCTGATGCGTCAGCGGGGAAATTTAGAAAAGAAACCCACACATCTCGCTTGTCTTTGCACATCTCGCCTCTCTCCTTGAATTGCAAACTGTGTGCAATGGGAGTTAGAAAGGTAAAAGACGGTGACTGGGTGGATGAGACAAGTAGAAGGAAAGAGTGACACAGTAAAGAGCCATTGCATGTAAAGCTAACAGGCGCATACCTCTCTTTACAAAATCACACACAGCTTTTAAGACAAGGGGCTTGTCTTATGCTTGTATATAGTGTCAATCTTAAAAGAATCATCTGTGCTTGGGAAAGAAGTGAATGGTCTCGTATTTCTTCTGCCTTTACGAGATCATCTTCGCTGCTTTCTAGAATTAGATGCAAAATAACACGGTTTAGACTGAGCAACATAGGTAATTAACAAATATTGAAGGCTACTTTTAGTAACGTAAATCAATGGTCTTAGATGAAGATGCGTGCTTATAGCTTGAAGTAAACTATGTTTACTCGACAGAAAAAAAAAATGCAACATAAATGGCTTTTAAAATCAAAATGGTAGCGGTAGTATTATGTGGTTGAACTTTTAGTTAAAAAAAAATCTAAACCTCGGGGAATTATCCCGTGGAACTGCTTCTTTGTAAACATTATGCGCAAAGCCCGAGATACTCATTTCTTGAGAAGACTATCCATTTGTAATTGATATTCATTTCAGTCACTGGGGAAGGCTGATCTGGGATCTCCGAATGACTGCTACAGTATTGCTCAGATTTTCATTCCGCTACAATTTAATAAATATGCACTGAAACTCAGAGTGCTGCCTTGCGGGGAGCGAAACTACTGTTCTCTACGCGCCTTAACATCTAAGCTTGCGGAGATCGGGGCTTATGTTTGAGTGACCAGACGATATTAATCTAAATGGACTGTTTTCATTTTATTTTCTTATTTAATTCAGTTGAAAGGTTATTGTCCCAGCATTCTGTAATATATGCTCTTGCAAAATAAATGGAAGCAGTTTCAAAATCTGCTGTTATTTGTTTGTACGTGTGTGTGTGTGTTTACAGTATATATACATACGCACACACATATACACAGTATATATAGCAATTACATTACCACTTCCAATGTTGTTATTTTTGCTGAATTGCTTGCAACAATACAATTGAATATACACGTATTTAAAAAGTACATTGTAGCGGCGGCTACACTGCTCACTGAAGGATCTCACAACCAGACGGGTTGAGTTCAGTGAGCGAAACTGATTTATTGCAGGCCGCCTGGCTGGTCTTATACTCACAGCCCGGACCTGGCTGAGAACCGTACTGGGGGGCCCCGACTTCACCGGGGCGTCACGTGGGTCACCAAGCACGGGCTTCTGAGCCCGGTGCAGAACCCCCGATGGCCCATTTTGGCCAGCTGCCCCGTGACAAGCGGGTGGTTCGCCTGCCTAATGGCATACCGCCACATAGTCCCGCCCCCCAGAACCGGTGCCAATGTCCTTTTTTGCCTGGCGGCCTCACTTCTTGGGTTGGGCCACAACTACTGGCTTGGTGGGGTCGAGGTGGGCTGGCTTTAACCTGTCCACCTTAAACTGTTCCCTCTTAACACTGATGTCCAGTGTGAAAGTGGATCCTGAATGCTGTATGACTTTGTACAGCCCTTCATATGGTCTTTGTAGAGGTGCTGAGGATGTGCCCTCCCTCATAAAAACACACTCTGCAGAGTACAGTTCACTGGGGATGTAAGATGACTGTGTGCCATGTCTGGGCGGCAATGGGGGTGTGAAGGAGTCCAACTGTGCCCAAAGTTGGGGAAGTAGACCGTGCGGTGACTGCTGGGGGTTGTGACGTGCGTTGACGGACTCACCGGGTAGACTATAGGTGCACCATAGACCAGATCGGCTGATGACATCTGTAGGTCTTCTTTGGGTGTCGAGTGGATGCCCAAGAGCACCCAAGGCAGCTTGTCCACCCAGTCGGGGCCGGTGAGGTGGGCCATATGTGCCGACTTAAGGTGGTGGTGCAAATGCTCAACTAGACCATTGGCCTCTGGGTGATAGGCCACGGTGTGATGTAGCTCAATCCCCAGCCTATTGGCGAGCTGTGCCCAGAGTGCAGAGGTGAACTGGGCATCCTGATCGCTGGTGAGGTGGTTCGGGACGCCGAACCGGGCAGCCCAACCATTCAAAAGTGCTCAAGAACAGGAGTCGGTGGAGGCATCTGGCATCGGGATCACCACGGGCCAACGAGTGGTGCTGTCTACTACTGTAAAAGGTAATGGTTACCTCGGAAAACAGGTAAAGGTCCGACGATGTCCACATGTATGTGGCTGAACCATTCCCAGACATTTTGAAATCTTGTACACGTGCTCTGGTGTGCCTGTGTACCTTGGAAAGCTGACAATGGGTGCAGGTTCTGGCCCAGTCTGCAATCTGCTTCTGAAGCCCATGCCAGACGAAACTTTCTGTCACCATATGGACTGTGGACCTGATGGAAAGGTGGGAAAGGTCATGGATATGGTGGAAGACTTGCCTGCACCAGTGGTGGGGAACCACTGGTTGCGGGGTGCCCATGGAGACATCACACAGGATGTTGCCTTACCATGAAGAGTTGGGAGGTCCTGGAACTGCAGGCCTGGCAGACCTGAAGGCCCGTGTATCCTCATCAGATCTCTGGTCCTGGGCAAGCTGGTCGAAGTCGAGGTTGGGTGTCAGCATGTAAATGGCCGGTTGTGAGAGCGCATTGGCGACCACGTTGTCTTTCCCTGCCTTGTGCCGAATGTCGGTGGTGAACTCCAATGTGAAGGAGAGGTGATGCTGTTGGCAGGCCAACCAGGGAACTCTTGCCATAGCAAGCACCTGAGTGAGAGGTTTGTTGTCAGTAAAAATGGTGGAAGGCCTCCCATCGATGAAATAGCGGAAATGATGCACTGCCAGGTACATGCCCAGCAACTCATGATTGAAAGCACTATACTTGTGCTCTGGCAGGCGAAGAAGTCAGCTAAAGAATGCCAGTGGTTTACACTGTCCATTCGCCTGCTGCTCCAGGATGGTGCCAATGGCTGTGGCAGAGGCATCGACGGAGAGTACCATCTGCTGGTCGGTGCATGGATGAACAAGCAGGGTAGCCTTCACAAGGGCATCTTTCATGGCTCCGAATGCCCTGCTGGCCTCTGGAGTCCAGTCGAGTTTCTTGTCTTTGGCTGTGATCAGGGCGAAGAGTGGCTCCTTGATGCGCGCAGTGACTGGAATGAAGCGGTTATAGAAATTGACCATACCCTGTAGCCCCTTGAGGTTGTCCGGGCATGGAATCTCTCTGACTGCAGTGACCTTCATAGCACGATCTTCGGCCATGATGGCATGGCCCAGGAACTGCATGGACTCTTTCCCAAGCTGGCATTTGGCCAGATTGATCGTTAGGCTGAAGTCAACCAGTTGGGAGAAGAGGGTGCGCAGGTGAGACTTGTGTTGTGCCCAGTCTCTGCTGGCAACAAGGATGTCATCCAGGTAAATGAATACAAAATTCAAATCACTGCCCACTGTGTCCATAAGGTGCTGGAAGTTCTGGGCAGCATTCTTGAGCCTGAATGGCATGCATAGGAACTCAAACAAGCCAAAGAGGGTGATGATGGCCGTTTTGGGTATGTCCTTGGGGTGCACCAGGATTTGGTGATACCTGCGCACCAGGTCGACCTTGGAGAATACCCTTGCACCATGCAGGTTGGCCGTAAAGTCCTGGATGTGATGGATCAAGTAATGGTCAGGTACTGTCGCATCATTAAGCCATTGATAATCTCTGCAGGGGCGCCATCCACCAGAGGCTTTCAGGACCAGGTGGAGTGATGAGGCCCAAAGACTGTCAGTATCGAATGATCCCCAGCTCCTGCAGATGCGAGAACTCTTCCTTCGCTATTTTGAGCTTATCCGGTGGGAGCTGGCATGTCTTGGCATGGATTGGCAGGCCTTGGGTGGGGATGTAATGAAACACCCCATGGTGTGGTTAGGTGGTGGAGAACAGCAGGTAGAGGAGGGATGGGAACTCATCCAGGATACACTTAAACTCGTTCCTGGGTGTGCTGACTGTGGCCATCTGTGACTGCTCTGTGCAGGAGATGTTGAGGAGAATGGATTGGAAGGTACGGGCATCTACCAGTTGCCTACCTCAAATGTCGACCAGGAGTCCATGGACAAGGAAGAACTCGACACCCAGGATGGTGGTTGGGAGGGACAAAATGGTGAACCTCCTCGAGAAATTCTGCTGGCCAATCTGGAAGTGGACGGTCTTGTCTCCATACATTCGGATCGCTGTTGAATTGGCTGCATGGAGTGGAGTTCCTTGAGGCCAGTTCTGGGACTCGATGGCTATGGCTGGGATGACGCTGATCTGGGCCCTGGTGTCGACGAGGAAACATCGGCCACTGACTGAATCCCACAGGTAGAGAAGGCTGTTTTGTTGGCCAGCCGCCACAGCCATTAATTTCCCTAGAACGAGCAGGGCTGATGACACTTCCGAGCCTTGGTCCCCCAGTGCTGGTGGAAGAAGCAGAGGCCTGAAGTGGATGGCTTCCTTCTGGCTATGCTCTTTGAGGCCCCTGCAGGGTCCAAGTGTTCCACTGCAGCGCTAGAGGAAGGCTTGGCGTGGTCATGCCCGTGACTCAAACCGCTGGACTGCTGAGCCCTCTGGGAATCATTCGAGCCATAGCTCCTGAGCCTCTTGAGCAACCTTCCTAGGGTCGATGAAGCTCTCCTGGGACAGTAACGGCCTGATGTCTTCAGGCAGATGGTCGAGAAAGATGAGTTGGAAGAATGGGCAGATGGCGTGATCGCCCATGAGCGCGAGCATCTCGTCCGTCAACTTGATTGCTGTTCTGTCCCCCAAGGCGTCGAGGCCTAGCATCCAAGTGGCACCTGGAGTGGCCGAGGGAGCTGGTGAGCACCTGCTTGATGGTCCTGTACTTATCTTCCGCGGGTGGGCGGTGAATGAGATGCAGCACTCGTTTGGTGGTGGCCTGGTCCAGGACGGCGACCACATGGTCAAACTTGGTCAATCCACTGAAATCTGGCTGAGGTGAAACGGAGCCTCTGCGTGGCTGAACCAGCTCTCCGCTCCTGAACCCAGAAGTCAGGAAGCTTGATGGCTATAGCGTTGATGGAAGGGTCATTCATGTAGGGTGCAAAGACCTTTGAACCCGTCCAGACGGGTTGAGTTCAGTGAGCAAAACTGATTTATTGCAGGCTGCCTGGCTGGTCTTGTACTCCCAGCCCGGACCTGGCTGAGAACGTGCTGGGGGGGGGGGGGTGGGGGGGGGTGGGGCTGGGGCTGGACTTCACCGGGGCGCCACGTGGGTCGCCAAGCCTGGGCTTCTGAGCCCCCCCCCCCCCGTGCCGAGGTCGGGAGGAACCCCCCCTCCACGGACGGCGCCACTTTGGCCGGCTGCCCCGCCGTTTGTCAAATCGTGAACTGGTCTTTACCTTCCGTAAATACGAATTATTATAATGTAATTAGTTGACGAAGAGCTCGACTTTTTTCGGATATTGTTAATTTTGGAGGGTATACTTTTTCCAGGTTTTTATTTTGGTAGGAATATATCATTCGGGACAGCATTGAAGACCGAAGGGCCTGTGCAGCGCGGTCATGCTCTAGGTCAGACATATGTTTCCTTGCTTGTGAAATTGTGTTTGGATTTGTAACTTTCTCCACTTGAGAAAGCCGACGTGTTACTTGGGCCCCTTTGAAAAGTCTCCGAACGTGTTTACAATGACGGGGTTTGACGGGGAACCCGCTGCCACGACGGGTTTCTTTGGCTGGTCTTGTCGAAGTTGATCTTGATCTGAAAGCAGGACCCTGGATAGTTCCAGCAGCTGCCATCGCTTTGCATATCCAGCGTGTCATTAAAATATGAATGGCTCGACAAAACGCTCTCTTGTTACTGTAGTCGGGCTCATTATATTTTCTTCCCCAATCCGTTCGGTCAATGTTTGGCCCTGATCCGTTGTTTACTCACGTTTGTTTATAATTACCTCTTGGCAACTGGAAACAGTAGAAGTGAAACAGATCGCCCCACGCTTGGCGAAGCCTCTGTTTTTCTATATAGAGGGGGGGGGGAGGTGAGGCGGGGAGGTGGGGGGAATAGACTATAATAGTTTGCGATTAATGCCAGGCTGTTTTGTCGGCGCCCCGGCCGCCCATTCGAAAGCTCTGAGCTGACAACGCGTGTAAATTTCATGACCATCCAGGGACTTGTCACCTGTTATATATTCGACTCACGACGCTGTCACCAGAGACTTGCAGGTTTTCTTCGCGCCAGCTAATTCTCCCCGGTTCCTAATGAACGCTTGCAATCCCTCGTCTTGATCCGTCCAAAAGTTACGAGACCCATTTCATGCGCCTTTTATTGAAATCTTAGCGGGGCTCAGCTGGGAATGGTTTGCGGCGCAATTTCTGTGCGTGGTTTCAACTCAAGGCAACCCGGCGCTGAATCGACCACATCTTTCTGGTTGGGCAGATATTCTTTAATTCGTGTATCGTTATTGAAGGCTTTACGTTTGGAGCTGAGGATTTTAGGATGTGGCAATGACCAGTTAGGCATCAGCCCTTTTATAAGATTACTCCTCCCGCCCGTGGATACATTCCACATTGTGTAAAGTACATCCCGCGATGTTGAAAAATATACAGATCACACTTATTATCCGCCTCCCGGCGAGCGTTTGATTCGACACATCAAAAACTTATTAAGGCTTTGGCTCCGAGAGGGTAGTGCTTAGAGAGAAGGTTGTCGTCAAAGCAAAGTCGAAAAGGAACAACAAAAAGCGATACTGGCAGATAACATTTCCAAAACCACATTGACCGGCAAGCAAATGAAATGAGCAGACTTAATGCAAAGGTAGGTCAGGGTCCTGGTGACTACCAGCTTTGTGGCAGCAAAAAATAAAGAAGGAGGTGACCCGCCACTGCAGGACAATATTGAGGGACTGGTCACTCTCAGGTCTTGGATCGAGGGTGAATAATTGCCGTGCCTTGTCTTTTGAGTGAGATTTTATCGAGCTCTGTTTTACATTCAGGGTTGATTTCGAACAAGGTCCCCAGGCTGGCCCTATCTTGAGTTGGTAATCACCATGACGACTGCAATCTATGAGAGTACAAATAATGGAGATGAAATAGACAAAAGATTAGCATGCCATGAAAAGTACAATAAGTTTCTTATTTAGCATTTAGATAACTGTCTTTGCTCAGGAACAAGCTTCAAAGTTGAACCCAGTTTGGACCAAGAGGATTAATTCTTTCTCCAGCATGCTTCATTGAATCTCTCATTACCAAACTTTGTCTGTATTGATGTAAGATTTGATTGAAGATTAGAGCATTTAGTAAATCTTGCCTTTCTGCATGTATCAGACCTTTTCAAGCACAGAGCGCAATGCTCACTGGTCAATACCCTTACCTTTATCCAGTGTCTGCTTCATTTAAACTTAATCAACTCCATCAATGAACTGGAATGGGGAAACGTCCCTGCGGTACAATGTTGTTCTTTTGTTAGATAATTCTTACTCTCTTTCTCAATCTGTTAGCATTAAACCTAAAATCACACTATGATGAACTATTTCAATCAATATGATAATCAAAATTGGTTTGGGATATCTGCTGGCAGTGCGTTAGGAAGTGGGAAGGTAGAACTGTCAAGATTGTAACATCATTTTGCAGTGCCTTGCTCGTCTGCTTCCCTCTCCTTTCCTGTAGCAGTGCCTTTTACTGACATTGAATATCACTCATAGTGGAAAATGATGCATCTTTTCAGGGAAGGCCCATATGTCATATCTGGAAAGTAAAGCCAACTGATTGGGTGTATGAATTATCTGGGTTGTTGTGTAGTGAGTTATTTGCACTGTTTCGTACCAGTCAACAAGTTTCTGAGGTATCGTTCAGATCAATCAAAAATGACAGGGTGCATGTGAAGCTTTTACTGTGCAAATCTGGACCTCTTGTCCTTGCCTTGTTGGCTCTTACATCTGTACATCACATTTATACTGCTACCAGAAGAGCAATTTCAAAAATATTTGCAAGGAAAATGTATTCTTCCATCTGTTCTCAGGATCATAAATGTGCCATCTTTGGAGTCTTACCAATCTTAATAATATCTTTAATGGTCAACATGCATGTGATATACAGCACTCTATAAAATAGTGGTTTCACATAGTTCATTGTACTGCGGTTTATTAGTGTTCTTGGCTTTTCCATATGTTACAAGAGCAAAATAGTGTATATTGATGCAAATTTTGTTATAAATAGTGAAGGCAGCTAAATTATATGGGCTTTGCAACCCATAAAGAAAGATTCTTTAATACAGCCTCTCACAATTTGACAGTTTCACAACTGCATGATGTTCTATCTACTTGCTATTCAGTAAGCTTAAAGAGGAAAGGAAGTATGTGTACAAAACCACAATGAATATATTTTTATATATATATATACACACACACACATACAGTATGTGAATGTTAAAGAAACAAAGTAAGGCATTGCATAATGTGCTTTGAATTAAACCCCCTTTGTGTTAAATGTACAATTGCTGTATTTAGGAGTTCTTTTATTTTTTGTGGAAATAATAATGCTTCAGTTTTAATAATATGAAGAGAATGATCAAGTCTTTTAGAGAAAAATGTCAGTAGTTTGCTGGAAATAAATTTTGTCTTTACAAATGTAAAATATGGATCTTGGTTGAACTTGGACAAGTAATGTGAATCATCTTAAGGAGTTGGTGTTTAAATTTAACTTTGATTTACATTAAATATGGAGTAACTTCAGTTGATGCAAAATTAAGTTTAGGAGGTTATTATGGGAACTTTTGTAACATTCTTACATTTGTAATATCATCTGACAGCGTGTGTTTTATTAACATCAACATTTATCTGAAAATTTGATTCTCGCTGAGTGATATTCTGCATTTATACATGTGTTGCATATTATGTTTATCTGAAATAAGATAACAGTGTAATTTAATGTCAGGCAATTCTTCACCATTCCTAGTTGATACTGAATTTAAATACTGCCTGCAGTGCAGTCATTTAGTTTCTTTCACCCTATGTAGCGATAAAGAATGCTTGCTCTTTTCTCTTGTTAACCCTTTAATGCCTACCACATATTAAGTTCAATTCAGCTTCACACAATCGATTTGTCAATTTGACAAGGCATATCAACTCAAATGTTTTATCCCTTTCCAATACTTGTGACTGAGTACTGACTGTGGGAAAATAGAAAATTCCTACTGACAATCTAAGCATGAAGCATCTAATTTTAAGTTCATTTTCATGATACAACAGTGACTACACTTGAAAAATAATTAGTTGGCTGTCAAGTGCTTTGGAATGCCTGAGGTCATTAAAGGCGCTATCCAAATGCAGATTCTTTCTTTTCTTATCATACAAATGCTAAACCATTCAGTATTTCAGATAGCAAAGAAGCAAAATGAACGGTGATATGGAAAACAAGCGTAATAATCGCTGGTTATTGGGACAAGAGGATCAAGCTAAATTAAAACTGTGCAGGTCACTCATTTTTTTTCTTAATCCAAATTGCAAAATAAAGTCTTCACTAGTTCACATTTGAAGTAAGTCCTGAGCCAGTTCTGTAATTACAAGGAAGATGTCTTGGAAGCGTGATTTCATTTTAGTTATGTGCAGCTAATTCAAAAACAATTATGAATCGATTCTTCCAGATCTGTATTTTTATGGTTAAGGATCCAAGTGGAGGTTAAGTAAACTTGTGGACAATGCTTCTCAGTAGGTAAACCAGAGGCAAGTACCTACCTGAAGGCAGAATTGAAAAGACAGACTTTGGCTATCAGCCAGTGCTGTTTCCTACAGTTGGAAGTGATCCAGCCAGAGACTAAATAAGAACTGATGAAACTCATCAGTGTATATTAGGCAGGCTGGAGTAGTTTTTCCACTGGGACTTAATGCTATTGCTGGAGATATGAGAAGAATCTCACGCCCCCTCACCAACCCCCCCCCCCCCCCCCCCCCCCCGGCAGCCCTGTTCCTTATTACTGTGTCAATAAATAAATGAATAAACACACACACACACACACATATATTTGTGTGTGTGAGGGATATACATGTAAATATATGTGTGTGTGTATGTGTGTGATACATTAGTAATGCTTTGCCTATTGCAGATTCCCATTAAGAAAAGTTAACCCTTGTTTTAATTTTGTTTTCATTCTCATGTAATGAAATGGTCTCAGTTGGCCATCCTCTTCCCTTGAGTAATAAGCATGTTTTTTAGCTGGGACTCAGCACTGATGCCCGTGCAGAATGAGGGTGGCTCTGCACTACGATTTATGAGATTTTTCACATGAAGCATTCAAAAAGATTTTATGCGAAAAATGGATAAACTGAGAAAGTGCTGGACGATGTTCCTCCAGAGTACATGATCTTGCAGAACTCCTTCCCTTCTCCCTTCAGGTTTTCATACTGAATATGTAATTCACTCAATCATACTTTATTATCTTTAAATGGTATGGTAAAATGTACTAACAGACTTTTAATCCAATAAAATTATTATGCATTTTGCTTGCAAAATATTGTTGGATTTCACAATGCCTTCCACTATTTTTATTGTAACAGGTGCATTGGAATAATCCCACAACCAACAGTGAATGTACTAGATATCTGTAGGTCTGCCAGCCCTGGTTGCGAATGGTAGACAATTAAACAATAACCTGCATGATTATATATACCCTGCGAGATGGGAGAGGTAAGCAGATGACTGCATAAGACTGAAGCTTTTGGAAAGAATGCCCTCCTTTCCTGCCATAAGCTTCCATGATTTTACCTTCAAGCATTGAGTGGAGCCCATAATCATTAAATGTAGACTTCAGCTGATTCAATAAATTCCAAGGGATGTGGAGAAGCAAGTGAACATAGAACACTACAGCAAAGTAAACAGGCCCTTTGGCCCTTCTAGTCTGTGCAGAACTATTATTCTGTGTCATCTCACTGACCTGCTCCTAGTCCATCACCCTCCATACCCCTTCCATCCATGTACATGTCCAAATTCTTCTTCAAGTTAAAATTGAGTCCACATTCACTACTCATTCCATGCTCCAACTACTCTCTGTGTGAAGAAGTTCCCTGTAATGTTCCCCCTAAATTTTTCCCTTTTCAGATTAGGTTAAGATTTATTGTTAGAGTACATACATGACATCGCATACAACCCTGAGATTCCTTTTCCTGTGAGCGAGGCAGAATTACCACTTAATGGTAGTGCGAAAAAAATCTGCACAATGTACACATGTAAACAAATAAATAACTGTAAACAGATAATAAATCTAAATGAACTGATGTACAATAGAAGAATTTTAAAAATCTAGGAAGTGCACAATTAAGAGACTTTAAATGACTCCCTGATTGAGTTTGTTGTTGAGGAGTCACCTTTAACCCAGGTTTGTATCTCAGCAAACTTCAGTGGAAAAAGTCCTCATAATTTTATATAGCTCGATCAAATCTGCCTTCATTCATCTTTGCTCCAGGGGATAAAGCCCTAACTTGTTTGACCTTTCCCTGTCACTCTGTTCCTGAAGTTCTGGCAACATCCTGGTAAATATACTAGATACTGCAAAGCTACAGACCTCACAACATCTTTCCTCCTGTGCTGAACTAGTTGTACTGCTACTCAAGGCTAAACTTTGGCATCCATTGACAAAATGGAATGTTGCAGAGATTTCCCCTGCAAGTTATATCCAGTCTGACCAATGACTCCTGCAGCTACATGCTCTCAGTCCCTAGATTGATGGAAAGGTGGATGTGCTGACTCACCAGTGGTTGATCCACCAATGCACTGGCCTCAACGTAATCACAATCCACTTTGTATTTCTGAGCTGGATCAAGCTGGATGCCCATGCTATGGAGGAGTCCTTGTAAAGTTTAATTTTAACTTCAAGTGGAATAACTATCGACTGGCTCAAATCACACCAAGCACAAAGGTTGATGGTTCTAGATATTGGAGATCAACCAGATCAGTCCTGGGAACTTGCTGTGTATGTTCTTCAGGACTGTGTCGAGATTGATATACCTTCAGGTGGTTTACTGGCAGACTTCCCTCCAGCTCTCTCAGATATGGGGATGCTTATTAATGGCTGCAAAATGTTCCATTCACGACTTCTCAGGTAACAAATTAATTCATGCCTGAATTTACCAAATCCTCCACAAGAAGCTTCAACTGAGAATTGGCAGGGAATATTCATGCCTTAGTAATGCTAAACAACGACCACTTCCAACAACAGAACACCTCAGACTTCCTTTTACCATTATCAAATCCTCCTCATTAACCAGAACCTTAAGCAGACCCTGTTGCATTCATAACATAGCTTTATGAGCAAGGGAGAACCTGGGTGTCCTGTGATGGGTCACTTTCTGATTATCCATAGCTTTTCTTCCTGGCACAAATTAGGAACGTGTGTGGACTATTTTCCACCCTCCCGGAAGAAGGCTGATCAAATAAGAGTTAAAAGGTACATCATCATCCAGAACAAAGCTGTCCATTTGATTGACTCCTTGAACATTACTCCAGCCTTCACTCCATAGCCATCAGCATATTGTGGCTGCAGAATGTGCTATTTACAAGGTAGACCATATATAACCATATAACAATTACAGCACGGAACATCAGCAATAAACTAAGGCTTCTTGGAAAACACTTCCTAAAACCATGACCTTTTATACTGAGAGGACAAAGACAACAGGCATGCAAGAACACTACCACCAAAACATTTTGTCTGAATCACATAATGTCCCGATTACAAAATATATAGCCAATCCTTATTTGTCACTGATTCAAAATCCTAGTATTCCCTCCCCAATAAAGCTGTGAGAGTTCCTTCAGAACATGGACAAAGGCCCTATAAGAAGATAGCTCACCATGATTAGAATGGACAATACACATCAGCCTTGTCAATGATGTCTATTTAATTTAAATGGATAAAAACAAATAAATCATTCGATATTAGGTTAGGAAGGGAAGTTCTGTCCTAATTTAACAAGAAAAGAAAACAAAATTACCATTAGAATTCATGGAATGAATTGTAGGGAGCTATTAAAGTGGCATTTCTCCAAAGCAAACACAAATACAGCTGCAAAATCAAACTTTTAATCACTTTTCAAAGAGTGACCACTTCGTTACAGCAAGGAGCATTGCCATGAGCAGCTACCTTACCATGAAGGAGATTGACTCGTAACCTATAATGTCATCTTATTTATACTTTTTTAATCTCCAGGAGGCTGAAACATTCAAACTAACTGCTCCTTGCAACCGCCCCCCCCCCCCCCACACCCACCGCCAAAGTTCTCTTGGGATTTGTTAGTTAGTCTCGCCCCACCTGACAAAACAGCCAGTTAAAATAAAATAGAATTTAGCCAAATTCAAGTTAATGATAAGAACTGTGTTTGAATTTGGACAGCAGGAAGTTGTTATTTTTTGAGGAATCCTGACCTGTTTATTAGATCTTTGATTTAACAGAAATAGTGATCTAGAACATGGGTGTCATTGGCTATTTGGTCCCCTCAACTGCATCCACCATAGTGTTTTAGATCATGATTCAATCCATCTGCTTTAGCTCTGTAACCCTGATTGTCCTTGCCTCATGACAGCTTATTGATGGTGAGAATGCTACAACATCACAATAGCTGATCAAAGAAAAATGAATGGTAAATGATGAGCTGCCAATTTTCAGTGTTAGGAATTGAAAAATATTACCACGCTTGATGAAAAAAAGTCCAATTGACAATTTTGGCAGTAAGATTGAATGCTTGTGGGCAAGAAGTCTGCACCATGTACAAGATTCTTGTCTGGATGCATAAAACGTTGGAAAACATTTTCGGTCTTAAAGCAACACTGCAGAGTTTTGCATAAGGGCTAAAATAAAACTAAATTAACATCCTGCACTGAGGAAAAACACTGAATGTTCTTAGATTTTCAAACATTCGCCTGTTTCAATTTATGATTTAAAGAAAAATAGACATTCAAAACTCTTCAGTCACATCTTACTGATTATTAGCAGGTCACACTTAGGAAGTACAATTACAAATTAAGCCACATTCTGAAGTTATATTGGAAAATGTAAACATTATAGATTCCACTAATGGAAAAAGGTACCATTTTGCGTGGTTTCTGGAGATAATAACAGATGTGCCCTGGGTGTGACTGATTAATTAATGAGAATTAAATCAGTTTATAAGATCAATGCAGTAATTAACATTGCAGACGAAACTCAGGAATGCTAAAAGAAGCTCCAGTAATCAAGAAAACACAAGGTCATTGAAGTATCTCAATGAACATCAATGGACATTATCACACAATTGGAATTTGAGATGCTGAGAAGGATTCTGGCTGGACAATTTACTAATTGTAAGGTTTCGCCTGTGTATTATTTTTGCGTAGTTTGTCGATTTATATTATTATTATAATACAAATGTTCCAAGAATGTTTGATATAATTGTTCATTATAAAACAACAAGAACGAGAGAACAGGCCAATTAAGCCTCCATGACATTCTATCAATTCAGTTTTTTCATATAGGATCATTGAAATTTCTGAAGAATGGGAAAATACTCAGCCAACAACCGCACAAGTAGTAATTTCACTGGAGCCTTGCACCATATTCTTAATATTTTCTAGAGCCTTTTCTAAACTAGAATTGACAAGACTTCCCACCTCCCTGTCACCAACATGTTTACACACAGTCCTGAATTGTATTTTCTTCTTTCTTGCATATCTCATCCAGCATGTGTGCAGTTATTGAACTTACAAGGAATACATTTCATAAGTTAAGATACCTTCAGGATGCAAAGGTTGCTTTAAGTTATGAATCACCCACAGGATTTGTTTGTTTCACCTTCATGGACTCAGTCCACCTGCCGCAGCTCTCCAAAAAAAATCCATTCACTGTATTTAATTATGTGCCTTTTTAAATCTCTTTTTCTAAAATTAACACACTTTAGGTTACTCAGAGCTCTTAGATAAGCACGGTGGTTTAAATCTTAGGAATCATCCTTTGTTTTCATGTTTGGATTGATTTACAATAACCTGATTTAAAAATCCTTATGACTTGTAGCAAGGTAATTATGGTTGGTGCCACATTTTCCATGTTGCAAACTTTCATGAGGTTAGGGCTCATTAGGGGAAGATAAGACAGCGAGAAGTTATTCCACGTATTAAATATACACCTTCTACAGACCTAGTACCTTCTTCCCAATATGGTTGGTGTCATTCTTTTCTTTAATTCCCATAGCATATCAATTGGAACTCGAGAAAATGCATCCATTTCCTCAGCTTTACTTTCTCTGTTTGCTTTCTGTAATCATGCAATTGATTTTGTTGGCAGAAATGTATATTGTAGAAACTATCCACATCTACATTGGCATATTTGCTTGTGAATGGAGAGCCATTTGATATTGACAGATTTCATGTTATTGTTCTATTCTGCTTTGTCCATTTCCATGTTAAACTAACATCAACTACCCTCCACCAATTAGTCCATATTTTGTTTGAATATTCGCAACCTTGTATTTGTTTTCTAATTGGCCACAATTATTAAACCTCTTACTGCTATGTATTTAGGAAGTGGGTGAACAGAAGAGATCCACATGAAATCCACTAGTCATACCTCCATAACACTTGTTCACAAAAGAAGTAATTTATGATATGTTTCTGAGACCTGGGCATTGCTGGCCAGGCAGTATACAGTAGAAGTCCGAAAATTTGGACTTCTTGGGGGTTGGGCCGGTCTGGATCTTTGGATTTTCTGGATTCTCAGGCAGTACTTTTAAAATTCAAATTAAAGAAGGAACAACGGTGTACTAAAGCACTTTGACTTCACCTTTTACTTTCTTTGAATACTTCTGTATATTATCTTGTTTATGACTTTGTAATTTATTGGTGATAAGATTATTCTGCACCACGTGCGCATGCATAACGTCTTGAAAGCTATGGTCCTGTTGCACAACTTTACTAACTGCTTCCATGGATCTTTTTGCAGTAGCCTTTTTTATATCGCTAATTGTATTCTTTCCGATGTTGTATGCTTCTGTTAGAACGGTAGTGCTCACACCACATTCTAATTTCTTAATTATTTTAAATTTGTCACTCACTTTCAACGGGTTCTTCTTTCTCTTCACATCGCGAAACTTGTCTACTTTAGGATCCATTATTATGGGTTTGTAACTACGTATGGTAGACATGGTTGCCGCTGTGCATCTGTTGCACTTGCGCGTGCAAAGCCCGCTAAATTTTAAAGTTTGAGAATTTTCCAAAAGTCCAGATTCTCAGGTGGTCTGGATTTCTGGCATCCAGAATTTTTCGGACTTCTACCTCAAGGTCTGTGGCATCCACCAAGATGAATTCTATGTTATTAATGCTGGCAGCACATTATCTCTTCACCTCTTTTGGCTTCTGCTGCTTGTAATTTATCCTGCCGCCTTGCACTGTGCTAAATACTGGCACAAGGGAACCTTAAATTTCTGGTTCCTCCTCCAGGCATGCCATTCCTTAGCTACCAAATCCATTGCTCTCCTTGGCCTTTGTCTGAGAATGAAAACAACTATTCATAACCTCTGTCTCCTCTGTGACCGTGAGATGAACATAAGCACAACAGGTTACAAATGTCCTCTGGGTCTTAATAGCTCTTTATATTGATTGTGGGAAATTCTGGGCAATAATGGTCTTGTGAAGCTTTTCTGTTCATTGATGGATGGTTATCCTATAGAATCTCTCTGTGAATATTTTGATGTAAATCTAACATTGCAACAGTAACTATAACACAGGATGTTCCAATGTTGTAGACGCCACAATGTAAATGTATATATTTATTCAAGGATCTTCTTCCTCTAACATTCCCAGTGGGTTAGAAGCAAGTAGGGAAATGGAGCCATGAACAGGTGAACAGATTTCATTGGCTGAGCAGTCTCCAACTTCCGTGTGGGAAAATCCAATGAGACCATCGGAGAGATTTCAGATTTATGGTCAGCGTACATACATGACATGACATCACATACAACCCCGAGATTGTTTTTCCTGCAGGCAAGGCAGAATTAGTGCAAAAAAAACTGTACATCAGTAAGGCACAAAAGTAAGTGTCGTCAAATGAGTCTCTGATTGAGTTTGTTGTTGAGGAGGCTGATGGTGGGGGGGGGGGGCAGCAGCTGTGGTACCTATACCTATTTCCTGAAGGCAGCAGCACGGACAGAGCGTGTGCTGTATCCTTGATGATCGCTGCTACTCTCTGGTGGCAGCGTTCCCTGTAGAAGTTCTCGAAGGTGGGGAGGGTTTTAGCAAGTCCATTGTGATTTATCTCATTGCTCAGGGTGACATGAACTTTGGTCAGCATACTGAATGATCACCCCCTTACCTCCCAGTTATTTACCATACCCATCTCTCCCTTGAAGGGTCCTCCCATGATTTGCTCTGGTTCTCTTTGCACCCACATTGAAGTTAATTTTCATAACTTTTATGTTGGAATTCAGTCCCAAACACTTCCCTTATCTTCTGAGTTAAATTAAATCCTGGAGAACTTACGAGGTTGCTGTTTATCTGAAGATCTTTATGAACTGGAAGTGGTGTTTTAATCCTGAATGAAATGTTAAAATTAAAATCAATCCCCTATGCTGGGTTTCATGTTTGGCGTTCTGGGATGCTGAATGAGGGCAGGTTAACTTTGAGAAAGGCAAGGTATTTTATGGAAAGAATCAAGATTTTTAATACCTACTATTTTGTAATGAATTTCAATTATATGTAACTGAAAGCACACAAGATTAGTTCAAGCATTATATTATCTTTGAAGTTGGAGATAACTTTAAACAAAAGCAACTTTAAAATGTGTGACATTAATGATAAGAAATACATTTATGCAGTAATTGATCATATATCACTTTCACATATAGTAATTAATTGTTTTTGTTATGCATCCAATATTTTTGTTCTTGGAAACTTAAAATTTGGAACACATTTTTATTGGTTAGCCAGAGGAAGTCTGGCTAAAAGCTTGTTTTAAATTTTTTTTATGGCTATTAACAGAAATTTGACAATAAACAGGTAATCTCACTTTACTGATCCAGGTTTTGGAAACTCTTCACAGGAAAATTTGTGCCCCTCCCACTTTGGCAAGTACATTCTTTGCAGGCAAGGAGAACAAAACTGCATGCAAGTGAGGTCTTGGCAAGGCTCTACTTAACTATAGCGAGACCTCTGTACTCAAAACCTCTTGCAAGGAAGGCCAATGTACCATTGGACTCTCTGATTTATGGGCTGTTCCTGGGAACAGAGACAGACATCCAGAACTGTTGGAAATCAATCAACTCAGTGAAAGATGCACTTTGGTCTGCCCGCAACCTGTTGGCCTTTCAGCACATGGAGATGACAGTGTGGAAATGCTGTCAACTTGCACATTCAAGGATGCAGCTGTACATGCTGAGGGCTTGGTGCAGCCAACACAAGGGCGTTATGGGGAAGGATCACAGTTTAGAGACCGTTCGTCACCAGGCATTGATGGGCTGAAGCTAAGGGGACCCCCTCAGACAACAGAGGCAGAAGTAAGGACAAGATTCCACAGGGGTGGTAATGACGTAACTAGAAATTAATGTAATGATGTATAGTGATGCAAATGTATGGATGTGAAATTAAGGGTGGGAACAGACTTTGAATGGTATTCCCTTTGTAAATAATTTGCCTTTCTACCTCCTTATTGCATCTGAAGGTTTTCTTTGTACTTCATTCTATTCCTGTTTAACTAATACCCTGCCTTCCAGTTTACACCACAATGTGTTTGGCAAGTCCCTCAAATTGCTTTAAATCCTCTTGCATCCCCCTTTTTACTCACAATCCCACCGAGCTTTGTGTCATTGGCAAAGTTTTCCATTTGCTTCTCTTATCCAAAGTATTGCAACATATTGTGGTTAACTGGGGTCCGAGCAGTCTTGCAGATGTAACATAACATAACATAACAATTACAGCACGGAAACAGGCTATTAGGCCCTTCTAGTCCGCACCGAACCAAACACCCCTTTCTAATCCCACCTCCCTGCACAATGCCCATAACCCTCCATCTTCTTCTCATCCATATACCTGTCCAACCTTTTCTTAAATAATACAATTGACTCCGCCGCCACTATTTCTCCCGGAAGATCATTCCAGACAGCTACCACTCTCTGAGTAAAGAAGTTCCCCCTCATGTTACCTCTAAACCTCTGCCCCTTAATTCTTAACTCATGTCCTCTTGTTTTAAACTTTCCTCCTCTTAATTTATGCTTATAAATTCACGTAGCTCACATTCTGTGTAGCAGTGCCCCCTGGCTTGATTCATCCTATTTCATCGTCTTTAATGGAACTGAAGTGAGGGTATGTGGTAGAGAACCTCAATGGCACTTCAGTGAAACCAAATATGCAAATAGTGCAACAGGTTTCTATTTGCTGACATGGGATGAACTTCTCAGTTTCAGTGCAAGACCATTTTAAAATTGAAGTATGATCATTCAAGGCCAATTGGTCTATTCTGCTTGAGCAGAGCTTACTAATGAAGATCCATCATCTAATTGCGGAGGGGAATTTTTTACAATCTTACACAGGATGAGGCCATTTAGGATTTTTGTTGAATTTTCCTCACTATTGTTTAATTTTTTTTTGCAGATTCATCTCTTTCTCTTTTAAAACCTTTGAGGGATTCTTCTCACACTGTGGCTCTTGACAGTTCAGTATTGTTCTCACAAGAATCGTCCATGTAAAGGGAAGCATTCTTTTGATCACCCCTTTAAATCTTTTAGAGATTATACCACCCACATTCTTATGTTTGTTATCAACTTAGTAACATTGAATATTCAAACCTTTACCAGATAGACTGGGCTAGGTGTTGAATTTATACCAAGAGTCGCCCTAAGGTTGGTCAGCTTAATCGACTGACTATGGTTACCTTATTTTGTTAGTTATATAGAAATCATAAAACAGATAATGGATGACACCTAATGTACAATACAGCTGGAGTCAAAGGTCTATGAAGTACATTCACCCATTTTAATCTCTGTTTCCTTCATTTCTAAATGTTCATTCAGTTTTTGTGAGACCACTGGCACAATGGGCTTTAATAACGTCCTTCTATGGGGTTTCTACAAATATTTTGGGCTTAGCTAAAAAGCAGGGAGACGTGGTTCAGCACCCAGGGCCTGAGCTCAACACCTGCCCTTGAGAATGTGAGTTTTAAAATGTTGACTGGGAAAGAGAGACTGTTCACATAGGGGTGACATGGATACAGCGCCAGTGATCATTGGGGGAACAGAGGTGGAGAGGGTGAGCAAATTTAATTTCTCGGGAGCGACTATCTTGGAGGATCTTTCCTGGACCCAACACGCTACAGGTAATGGCACCATGAAGAAAGCACCTCAGCGCCTCTGCTTCCTCATGAGTTTGCGGAGGTTTGGTATGATATCAGAGACCCTGACAATTTTCTACAGATGTGTGATGGAAAGTGCTATGGTATGGGAACACCAATACTGCTGAGCATAAAGCCCTGTAAAAGATTGTGGATACAGCCCAGGACATCACAGGCAAAACCCTCCTGACCTTCGAGAGCATCTACAGGGAACGCTACCATTGGAGCACTCATCAAGGATCCACACTACCCAGCACACACTCTGTTCTTGCTGCAACCATCAGGTCTAGGTGTCACAAGACTCCCACCACCAGGTTCAGGAACAGCTGCTAACCCTCCACCATCAGACTCCTCAACAGCAAACTCATTCAGGCACTCGTTTAAGGACACTTAATTTTGCACTTTTTTGATTTTTTTCTTTGTATTGCACAATCAATTTGTTTACATTTCTTTATTTACATTGAATATATTTTTTCCATACTACCAATAAGTGGTAATTCTGCCTCACCAGTGGGAAAAATAATCTCATGGCTTTATGTGATGCCATGTATGTACTCCGACAATAAATCTGAAATCTGATTTGAATCTGTAACCTTCATTCCTTCCCCATCTTTACACTTCTCCAGAACTATTTCTCATTGCTCCATCAATGACGGCCATCCTCCAACAAAAGCTGGGCCTTGATTTCTCAGGGAGCTTGTGTGCACCTTGAGTGTGACATTGCACAAGGATTGTTGATAGCGCCCCCTCTGATTCACGTGCTGCCCAATTTTCAGTTGAGTATTGTGAAATGCTGGGCGATAGACATTGGTCCTGCCCCATCACCCCATCTAAAAAGCAAGTTAGCTCCAATGAGCAGGCTGCTTTTTTCAAACCAAATGTTTCTAACAAACTCGCTTCTCTTTCTTACTCTCTTGTCTGACTTCAGGAATCAGCTGGTATGCCTCATCTTCTACGAAATTTCGAATTGCTTTGAGCTGTTGATATCTTGATGAACACGTCCAGCAGTGGATTCTTTTTGCAATAACTTCAAAGAAATTGATTGCCATGCATTTAGTTGTGCGAACCTTCCCGCTCGTGTTGATTGAAAGTTCTTTTGGTTTTTTTTTCTCCTCAATCCCATATTTAAAGGATCTATTTTAACTGGCCATGTCATGTATTAAAATAAAAACCTGCTTTCGCATAGTGATTGAATTCATTGGTGGTCTTGTTAATTTTTGAATGATTTGCCCCATTAAAATGAATATTGTCATATACTGTGAAAATCCACAACATTCTTCCTTTCTGCCGCCACACTGGTGCTTAAATTACATTACATTACATTACTACAATACGCCATGAGACATAAAAAGAGATAAATCAAAAAGGATAATAAACAGTTCTCAGCCACATCAATGTCATCATTAATGAAATATTTGTGTGCGTGGATGAATAAATATTTGGAAAGGCCCCATCAGGTCACTGTAGAGTTGTAGAAAGATCCTGTCTGAAAACAGGCTCTTCAGCCCATCAAGTCTATAAATGAGCCATTGACACCAATCCCACATTAACCTCATTCTCAGGAACTTGCTCCAGATTCACCCACATGCTCGGTGCAATTGAGAGTGCACAATTAATTTAGCAATCACACATCTTTGGGCTGTGTGGGGAAAACCAGAGCAACCAAAGGAAACCCCTGTGGTCACAATGTGGTCACAGGGAGAACATGCAAACTCCACAGTGTAAGCACCCGAGGTCTGGATTGAACCTGAACCACTGGCTCTATGAAGTAGCAGCTCTATTAACTGCATCACTGTGCTGTCCTTTGAGAAAGGAATGGATTTGAAGGATCATCTAGGAAGCGAAGGGTTGGAGTAAAACTTAAGGGAGACAGGTTTAACCTGTGTTAGTATTTTCTTATGAAAGTCAGTCTGATGAACAGGGATGGCTTCTGAGGGAGGATGATTTGAGGCAGCTGCACTCCTGGGTAGGAATGGGTCGGGGATGGAGTTGGGTGTGGAAGTGATTCCAAACTGGGATCTAATTAGGGCAGGGTTCCGAGTTTTCGAAGCCCTACCTTCCCACGAGTGGTGCTGTGCCTTTCCGCAAAGGTGATGCATTTCGGAGGCCTCGGAAACATTGCCATTTAGGGTCAAACCTGCAAAGCAGAGAAAATGTGAGGTCATCAGATTCATTAGTCAATCCACTCTTGATAGCGAGTTCACCATTCCCAGCCATTAAATTTAAAATCTGAGGATGTCATAGCAGGCATTTAGTAAATGATTGCACGTTTAAGTTGCATTATTGAAGACAGTATCATAAACTGAACAGGTCTGACGAAGGACCCTGGACCTGAGATACAGTCAGAGATTCAAACAGTCTGGAAATGGACCCTTTGGCCCAAGATGCCGACCAATATATCCCACCCACACTAGTCCCACCTGCCTGCATTTAGCCCATATCCCTCCAAGCTTATCCAATTCATGTAACCGTTCAAAATCATTCTTAAATGTGGCAATAATATTTGTCTCAACCACCTCTTTCAGCAGTCCATTCCACACACCCACCACCCACCACCCTCTGAATAAAAAAGATGGCTGCTCTGTCTGTTAAATTTTCCCCCATGTCCTTAATCCTATGTCCTCTAGTTACTGATTCCCCTACTCTGGACAAAAGACTTCGCGTTCACCCAATCAATTCATCTCATAATTTTGTATACATCTCATAGATCACCTCTCATCTTCCTGCATTCCAAGGAATAAATCCCTCATAGTTCTCTGATGTATTAAATTCCATCAACCATTCCTCCGTTCACCTGCCCAAGATCCTTTGGCAACCAACGACAATACCAGACGCTTCAGCGTCATCCGCAAACTTGCTACTCACGCCAATGTACATTTTCATCTAGGTCATTGATATAGGTGACAAACAGCCATGTCCCAGCACCAAATCATGTGGCACGCCACTAGTCACAGGCCGTGAGGCTGAAAAGCAATCTTCCACCATCACCCACTGCTTTGTTCCATAAAGCCATTTTTCCATCCAATCTGTTTTCTCTTCTTGGATCCTTTGTTGTCTAACATTCCAGAGCAGCATTTTGTGAGAAACCTTATCCAGTGACTTGCTAAAATCTATCTACAACTCTGCCCTCATCAACCTTTTTCGAAACATCTTCCAAAAACTCAGTCAGATTTGTGAGACATGACGTCCAACTATTGCTATCAGCTATTGTCCATCCAAATGCTTATCTATCTTCTCCTTTGGATTACTCTCTAGTAACTTACCAACCACAGGGTGGAACAGCTGGTGTAGTGGTTAACATAACGCCTTTACTGCGCCAGCAATCGGGACCGGGGTTCAAATCCCACATTGTCTGTAAGAGTCTGTGTGGATTTTCCCTGGGAACTCCAGTTTCCTTCCACTGTTCAAAATGTACTGGTAGTGTAGTTTAATTGGGTGTAAATTGGGTGGCATGGAACGTGAGCCAAAATAGCTGTTACTGTGCTGTATGTCTAAATTTAAAATTTAAATTAAAAAAATATGTACTTAAAGTAGTGGTTCTCAACCATTTTTTCCCACTCACATCCCATTTTAAGTGCTCCCTATGCCATAGGTGCTCTCTGATTAGTGAGGGAGTGCTTAAGGTGGGATGTGAGTGGAAAGAAAAAGTTTGGAAACCGCTGTTTTAATCGTCACTCATTGACTCGTTATGTGCAGGGTCTCAGAACTCCAAAGGAAATGGGCCAATGACCATTTTTCTCAAGCAAAATATTTCAGTAATGATTGGGTCTAGAGCAGTGATTCTCAACCTTCCCATCCCACTCCCATCCCATCTTGAGCCATCCCTTATTAATCACAGAGCACCGATGGCATAGGGATTACTCAAAGTGGGATGTGAGTGGAAAGAAAAAGGTTGAGAACCACTGGCTTAGACTCACTGGCCTGTAGGGCCCAGGCTTATCCCTGTAGCCCTTCTTGAATAGCGGCACAACATTTGTCATTCTTCAGTCTTCTGGCACCTTGCCTATACTTAATGATGATTCATAAGTCTCAGTCAGGGCATTTGGAATTTCCATAGTGTCCTGAGAATATCTAATCAGGTCCAAATCTTTATATCTATCCATGGACACTGCCTGACCAGCTGAGAGCTGCTATCATTCTGTTTTAGTTTAAATTGTTGAAAATCTTCAAGACAGATGCTGATGTAAGTTTGAGATGAAATGGGTGAAGTAAAAGTTCAGGAACAATTCAGACAAATTGAATACAGAATAATATTGAAGGGCCAAATAACCTACTCTTGTTCTTATCCAATAAATGTGATGGTAGATATGACCTCATGATATGGCCTGAGAGTAACAATCTGAGTTTCAACATGGACAAGACGAAAGAGATGATCATGGACTTCAGGAGGACCAGCAATGATATAACTTTCTCACTTCACTCCATCTTGGCCCACCTAGAGAATGACGCCTCATATGCCAGACTTCAGCTTGGCATTTAATACAATCATTCCCCAGAGGATGGTGGAGAAGCTGTTCTCTTTGGGATTCAACACCCCTCTCTGTAACTGGCTCCTGGACTTCCAAACCATCACACGGAGCACTGGCGCACCTCAGGACTGGATGTTCAGCCCACCCCTGTTCATGCTACTGACCCATGATTACATCACCAGATCCAGCTCCAACAGTGTCATCAAGTTTGCAGATGACACAACAGTCGTCGGCCTCATCAGCAACAACGATGAGTCGCACTACAGAGGAGGTAGAAAATCTCATAAAATGGTGCAAGAGCAAAAGCCTGAGTCTCAAGACAAAGAAGATGATCGTAGCCTTCAGGAGGACCAGGAACGACCACCCTCCACTACACATCAGCAACTCTGTGGTGGACAGAATAGCACCAAGTTCCTTGGAGTTCACTTAACTAGTGACCTATCGTGGACACTCCACATCTTCATACTTGTCAGGAAGGTGACTACACTTCCTGAGAAGACTGAAGCTGGCAAGGCTACCAGCCACCATTATGTCAACCTTCTATAGGAGCTCTACTGAGAGTGTTCTTGCCGGCTGCATCAGAGAGCTGCTGCAGAGAAATGGATTGGAGGTGGAAGAGAGGATCGCTGAAGTCTCCCACCCTCCACCCCCATTGACGGGGTCTACCAGGATCGTTGTCTGAAGAGTGCACACAAAATCATTGAAGATCTCTTCCATCCTGCACACAGCATCTTCCAGCTTCTCCTGTTGGGGAAGAGATCCAGGAGTATCGGAGCCAGCACCACCAGGCTGAGAAACAGCGTATTTATTTATTTATTTTTATAGATATAAAACTTGTCCTGCATATGTATTATTTGTTTGTATGTGTGTCATGTCTGGTTGTGTGTCTGCATGTTTTTGCACTGAGGACTGGAGAACGCTGTTTCGTCAGGTTGTACTTGTGCAATCAGATGACAATAAACTTGACTTGATTTGACTTGACAATGACGACCCTCCACCACACATCAACACCTCTATAGTGGAGGGTGGAGCGCACCAAGATTTCTTGGAGTTCACTGAACGAGTGACCTAGTTTGGACACACAACATCTCCTCACTTGTCAAGAAGGTGCAACAGCACTGAGAAGACAGAAGCAGGCAAGGCTACCAGCCACCATTTTGTCAACCTTCTACTGGAGTTCTAGCGAGAGCACCCTGGCTGGCAGCATCAGAGTGTGTGGTACAATTGCTGCTGCTACTCAGAGGCCAATCCACAGGGTCATAAGAGTCATGAGGCAACGAGAGGATCACTAGAGTCTCACTGCACCCCATCAACGTGATCTACCGGGATAGTTGTCTGAAGGGGGTGCACAAAATCATTGAGGATCCCTTCCACCCTGCATACGGCATCTTTCAACAGCTCCTGTTGGGAAAGAGATCCAGGAGTATCAGAGCCAGCGCCGCTAGGCTTAGGAACAGCTTCTTCCCACGGGCAAGCTGTTATCAATCAGACGATAATAATAAACTCGACTGATATCCATCTGAGAAGTGAATTGAAAACTCCATCAAACATTTCAATCTAATTATTTTGCTTGTGCAACAAGTGTACAATATTTTTATATCATGTTGCATTCAGTTTTCATCAAAAATATATTGAGAATTTGCTTCTGAAGATGGATTCAGTGATTTCACAGCAATTATGTATATAAAGGTCTGTACATTTTAGAAACTGCTTAAGTGTATGCACAAAGACATATCATGGATCTTCACAGTTACAGCTCAGAGAAACCTTGCAATTGTCAATCAAATCAAACACTGGCATTCACAGACAAATCCAGGAGTAGGATATGAGATTATATTTTATTAAGACTTATTTCATTAAATCAATTGTGACATTCCTCTAGTCAAATTGGAATTGTAGTCTGAATGTCAAAATACCCAGGCAAGGTACACCAATTAGAATCTCAACCTTGACGAACATTCCTACTGAGGAAGTGGTCCGCTGATTGGAGGTGGCTCGTTTGACAGAGGGAAGATTGACCTCAAGAATAAAGAAAGGTGACCGCAGTCACCTTTGAGACTGGAACAAATATTCATAATGGATTTACATTATCAGTGAAGAGGCAATACAAGAATCTAATGGGTTTGGGGTAGTGGGAAATGAGGGTGATAAATCTATAAAGAAATACACAAAAGTAACTGGAAAGATTAAAGCCATACACTGTAAAATATTACTGTAAATTGTGTCATACTTTGTGATAATTTTGATGTGTCCATATTTACGTGCATTGATATAAGCTGGAGATTTCTGTTACTGCCTGTTATTGGCAATATACAGCATTCCCTGGAAATGATCAGTTTTTGTTTGAAAAAGTGGGAGTTGGGGAGGGGTAGAATGGAGGGTTTTTGGACACTGGAAGATGATGGGATCTACAATGGAAAGAAACTCAACTAATTTCTGGTCAATTTTGTTTACTGTCTCCATATCAGAAGCCCGCTACAGTGCTTGATACATGAATGAAGGAACTCAAAAAGTTCAGGTGAAAAACTCATTGAAATCACCACTCTCCTTCAACTCTGCCCTCTCCGATTTTAATTGTTGGCCTAGTATTCTCTCCTCCAGCCACTTTGCCTCTCTACCTGTTCCCTTATGTTAATGATATTCCTGAAGACATTCGTTGCCGACCAAAGTTTTTGTCCTGAACCCTAATTGGTTTGCCACTTCAGCCAATCGCCTTGCCTTGATCAATTCCAGTCTCTACACAGTCCTAAGTAAATGCAACCGTCATGGATCTTGAGTCTGTCTGCCAGATTTGAGCCTGACAGGTTCCACAGTCCATGATGAATCTCCAAAATTCTCTGCCCCTTAGGTGGGCGCCAGATCATTGGAAATAGTTAAAGAGGAAGTAAAACAGGTTTTGAAATTTTGGGGAATTGTAGATAGTGGGGAACTGGCATGGGAGGAGTTAAGGCCAGGAACAGATGAGCAACGATTGTACTGCAGGCCTGAGTTAAGGCCAGGAACAGATGAGCAACGATCGTACTGCAGGCCTGAGTTAAGGCCAGGAACAGATGAGCAACGATCGTACTGCAGGCCTGAGTTAAGGGCAGGAACAGATGAGCAACGATCGTACTGCAGGCCTGAGTTAAGGCCAGGAACAGATGAGCAACGATCGTACTGCAGGCCTGAGTTAAGGCCAGGAACAGATGAGCAACGATCGTACTGCAGGCCTGAGTTAAGGCCAGGAACAGATGAGCAAAGTTCGTACTGCAGGCCTGAGTTAAGGCCAGGAACAGATGAGCAATGATCGTACTGCAGGCCTGAGTTAAGGCCAGGAACAGATGAGCAACGATTGTACTGCAGGCCTGAGTTAAGGCCAGGAACAGATGAGCAAAGTTCGTACTGCAGGCCTGAGTTAAGGCCAGGAACAGATGAGCAACGATCGTACTGCAGGCCTGAGTTAAGGCCAGGAACAGATGAGCAAAGTTCGTACTGCAGGCCTGAGTTAAGGCCAGGAACAGATGAGCAACGATCGTACTGCAGGCCTGAGTTAAGGCCAGGAACAGATGAGCAAAGTTCGTACTGCAGGCCTGAGTTAAGGCCAGGAACAGATGAGCAACGATCGTACTGCAGGCCTGAGTTAAGGCCAGGAACAGACGAGCAACGATCGTACTGCAGGCCTGAGTTAAGGCCAGGAACAGATGAGCAACGATCGTACTGCAGGCCTGAGTTAAGGCCAGGAACAGATGAGCAAAGTTCGTACTGCAAGCCTGAGTGGCCTACTCTTGCTTCTGTTTTCTTTGTTCGATTCAGGATGGGCTGGAAATGAACCACATTCTAAGTCCTTGAACAGAGGTTGCTCCTGCCAGGCAGGCTCAGTTCGTCACTGCATTAAAAAGCGTTAACAATATTTTAGCAAATGTTTTCCTTGCCTGCAGGGCTAGTTTGATATGATTGGGATTGGATGTTCCAGACAATAACATTCTCAGAGAAGTCTGGCTCGGAAAAATGATTAGTTCTGGGCTGTAGTTTTGAAACATTTGAGCCAGATTTTAATTTCATACCTAAGTAGGTTGCCACATTGGTCAAAAAAGATGCAAGTTGCATTGGTATAAATCTTGCTTGTTGCTTGCCTTATTACCTTTATTGAACAAATGCATTACATTTAATAGCTTTGTTTCAAGATTAACTGGTAAGTAAGGATCCTTGGGAAATGTTATCTAATTTAGAAATGATCCCCAAGTGTTTAAATTTTACTTTGGCCAGCAAATCCACAAGTGTTGTGGAAAAAAAAAATTGCCTTGTTTATGCCAAACCTTGCTGACTCTCACAATCCAATCATTCCCTTGTGCAGAGCAGGTTCTTTTGAGCATATGGAGGCATTCTGTGGTCTTCCAGTAAGGTAGAGTTTTAGTCTTTATTACCCTGCCTACAGGTTATTTGGAACAATTCCCGCTGTTCTGTCTCTC